>NW_026635890.1:0-1984 GCF_028554395.1 Pezoporus wallicus | reverse complement strand
GGGTGTATGGGGCGTATGTGGGGTATGGGGTATGGGGGGTGTATGGGGCGTATGTGGGGTATAGGGGGTGTATGGGGTGTATGGGGCGTATGTGGGGTATGGGGTATGGGGGGTGTATGGGGCGTATGTGGGGTATAGGGGGTGTATGGGGGGTGTATGGGGCGTATGTGGGGTATAGGGGTGTGGGGTGTGGGGTATGGGGGGTGTATGGGGTGTATGTGGGGTATGGGGGGTGTGGGGTGTGGGGTATGGGGGGTGTATGGGGCGTATGTGGGGTGTGGGGTATAGGGGGTGTGGGGTGTGGGGTATGGGGTATAGGGGGTGTGGGGTATGGGGGGTGTATGGGGCGTATGTGGGGTGTGGGTATATGGGGTGTGGGGTATAGGGTGTGGGGTATGGGGTATAGGGGGTGTGGGGTATGGGGTGTGGGGTATGTGGGGTGATCTATGGGTCTATGGGGTCTGTATAGTCAACAGTGTCTATAGGATCTATGGGTCTGTCTATGGGCTCTATTGGTCTCTCTATGGTGTCTATGGGCTCTATAGGTCTGTCTGTGGGCTCTATGGGTCTGTCTATGGGCTCTAGGTCTGTCTATGGATCTCTCTATGGGCTCTATCGGTCTCTCTATGGTGTCTATGGGCTCTAGGGGGCTCTCTATGGCTCTATGGGTCTCTCCATGGTGTCTGTGGGTCTGGTCTATGGGTTCTATGGGTCTCTCTATGGGCTCTGTTGACTCTATAGGTCTGTCTATGGGCTCTGTGAGTCTGGTCTATGGGCTCTATGGGTCTGGTCTATGGTGTCTATGGGTCTGGTCTATGGGCTCTATGGGTCTCTCTGTGGGCTCTATTGGCTTTACTCTATAGGTCTGTCTATGGGCTCTATGGGTCTGGTCTATGGGCTCTATGGGTCTCTCTGGTCTATGGGTCTCTCTATGGGCTCTATGGGTCTCTCTATGGGCTCTATTGGCTTTATAGGTCTGTCTATGGGCTCTATTGGCTCTATAGGTCTGTCTATGGGCTCTGTGAGTCTGTCTGTGGGCTCTATAGGTCTCTCTCTATGGGGCTCTCTGGAGCTCTTTATGGGGTGCTCTATGGGGCTCTCCGTTGCTCTCTCTATGGGGTCTCTATGGAATTCTCTATAGAGCTCTCTATGGGGTCTCTATGGTTCCTATGGTCTCTATGGGGCTCTCTATGGTCTCTGTAGTCTCTATGGGTCTCCCTATGGGTCCTCTCTCTCTGGTCTCTCTGGTTCCCTATGCATCTCTATGGTCTCTATGGGTCTTTATGGTCTCCATGGGTCCCTATGGGTCCATATGGTCTCTGTGGTCTCTATGGGTCCCTATGGGTCCATATGGTCCCTATGGGTCCCTATGGGTCCCTATGGGTCCCTATGTTTCTCTATGGTCCCTATGGGTCCCTATGGGTCCCTATGTTTCTCTATGGTCCCTACGGGTCCCTATGTTTCTCTATGGTCATGGGTCCCTATGGGTCGCCGGTCTCTCCCCAGATGGACCCCCCCGCAGCCGCTGGGAGCCCCGCTGGGAGCCCTGGGGCCGGGACCGGGACCGGACGCTGAGAACGAGGCCGCGAGCGGCGGCTCCAGCCCCGGGACCGGGACCGGGACCGGGACCGGCCCCGAGCGGCGCCTGCAGCGCCCCCGGCGGAGGCTGGGGCGGAGCCGGCCCCATGAGCGGCAGCGAGGTGAGGGGGGGGGGTGGGGGAATGTGGGGGGTATGGGGGGGATGTGGGCTATGAGGGGTGTGGGGGATATGGGGGGTGTGGGGGATATGGGGGCTATGGAGGGTGGGTGGGGTATAGGGGGGATGGGGGGTGTGGGGGATATGGGGGGTGTGGGGGATATGGGGGGTGTGGGGGGTGGGGGGGGTATAGGGGGGATGGGGGGTGTGGGGGATATGGGGGGTGTGGGGGTATAGGGGGGGATGGGGGATATGAGGGGTGTGGGGGGGATGGGGGGTGTGGGGGAT
>NW_026635889.1:0-1993 GCF_028554395.1 Pezoporus wallicus | reverse complement strand
TAGGGGGGATATGGGGAGGATATGGGGGGAATATGGAGGGATATGGGGGGTATGGGGGTCTATGGGGGTCTATAGGGGGGGCTATGTGGGGGGATATGGTGGTCTATGGGGGGCTCTATGGGGTCTCTATGGAGCTCTATGGGTTCTATGTGTCTCTATGGGGCTCTACGGGGTTTCTATGGGGCTCTGTGTGTCTCTATGGGGTCCCTATGGGGCTCTATGGGGCTCTATGGGGTTTCAATGGGGCTCTGTGTGTCTCTATGGGGTCCCTATGGGGCTCTATGGGGCTCTATGGGGTTTCAATGGGGCTCTATGGGGTTTCTATGGGGCTCTATGGGGTTTCTATGGGTCTCTATGGGGCTCTATGGGGTCTCTATGGGTCTCTATGGGGCTCTGTACCCACAATCCTTTGCTCTCGCCCCCCAGGAGCAGGAATGTTTCCAGGAGGAGCTGCGCCGGGCCCAGCGCAAACTGCTCCGGGTGTCACGTGACAAGAGGTACCCCGACATCCCATAATGAGCCCCAAAAAGAGCCAAAACAGCCCCAAAATGAGCCAAAACTGAGCAAAATGAGCCAAAACTGAGCAAAATGACCCAAAACTGAGCAAAATGAGCCAAAACTGAGCAAAATGAGCCAAAACTGAGCAAAATGAGCCCAAAATGAGCCAAAACTGAGCAGAATGAGCCCAAAATGAGCCAAAACTGAGCAAAATGAGCCAAAACTGAGCAAAATGAGCCCAAAATGAGCCAAAACTGAGCAAAATGAGCCAAAAATGAGCCCAAAATGAGCCAAAACTGAGCCAAAAACTGAGCCAAAATGAGCCAAAACTGAGCAAAATGAGCCCAAAATGAGCCAAAACTGAGCAAAATGAGCCCAAAATGAGCCAAAACTGAGCAAAATGAGCCAAAACTGAGCAAAATGAGCCCCAATTTGAGCCTAAACTGTGCAGATTGAGCCCATTCTGAGCCATCACTGATCAATATGTGCCTTAACTGAGCCAAAACTGAGCAAAATGAGCCAAAACTGAAAAATGAGCCAAAAATGAGCAAAACTGAGCAGAATGAGAGCCAAAACTGAGCAAAATGAGCCAAAACTGAAAAATGAGCCCAAAACTGAGCAAAATGAGCCCAAAATGAGCCAAAACTGAGCAAAATGAGCCAAAACTGAGCCAAAACTGAACAAAAATGAGCCAAAACTGAAAAATGAGCCCAAAACTGAGCAAAATGAGCCAAAACTGAGCAAAATGAGCAAAATGAGCCAAAACTGAGCCCAAAATGAGCCAAAACTGAGCAAAATGAGCCAAAACTGAGCAAAATGAGCCCAAAATGAGCCAAAACTGAGCAAAATGAGCCAAAACTGAGCAAAATGAGCCCAAAACTGAGCAAAATGAGCCAAAAATGAGCCAAATGAGAGCAAAAATAGCCCAAAACTGAGCAAAATGAGCCAAAACTGAGCAAAACTGAGCCTGAGCAAAATGAGCCAAAATGAGCAAAATGAGCAAAATGAGCAAAATGAGCCAAAACTGAGCAAAATGAGCCAAAACTGAGCAAAATGACCCAAAACTGAGCAAAATGAGCCCAAAACTGAGCCAAAATGAGCCCAAAATGAGCCCAAAATGAGCCAAAACTGAGCAAAATGAGCCAAAACTGAGCAAAATGAGCCAAAACTGAGCAAAATGAGCCAAAACTGAGCAAAATGAGCCCAAAATGAGCCAAAACTGAGCAAAATGAGCCAAAACTGAGCCAAAACTGAGCAAAATGAGCCAAAACTGAGCAAAATGAGCCAAAACTGAGCAAAATGAGCCAAAACTGAGCAAAATGAGCCAAAACTGAGCAAAATGACCCAAAACTGAGCAAAATAGCAAAATGTGCCCAAAACTGAGCAAAATGGGCCCAAAATGACCCAAAACTGAGCAAAATGAGCCCAAAATGAGCCAAAATGACCCAAACTGAGCAAAATGAGCAAAATTGAGCAAAATGAGCCAAAACGGAAA
>NW_026635888.1:0-2005 GCF_028554395.1 Pezoporus wallicus | reverse complement strand
GTATTTGTTTTTCCTGACAATGATATGGTTGAAATTGAGCTGTTCTTCAGCTGTTATGAACTTGAACTTATTTACTGAATATTTATCAGATTTTTGTCTTCAATGAAGACTCTTCTTGTTTTTTTAGAAAGTTTGTTTTCTGAATTAAAGTTCTTCCCTCTTCTAAAGCTCTTTAACTTTTTTTTTTTGTTTCAAAGAATAGCAGTTTCTCCTTTTACATTAACAAGCCACAGTTTTCCATCAATTCCTTGCAAAGTTCAAATACTGCAAATCTTACTGACACAAACCTGAAAATGACAGAAAATTGCCTGAAAAATTGCAGTTCACCCAAATACTGGTTAGCACAAATAATGTTTAGGGTCAGGTCTGTTGGTAGTGTAAATCAGGACAGCTCTGCCTGCTTCAGCATGACAATACTTTAAGTGATAAGTTTGGTTAGGTTAATTCTTTCCATGAACCTGTGAAACCCCAAAGTGTTTTTCAATCTAAAACATTCAACTGGACAAAAACACACAAATCAACAATTTTTATTTTTTTTTCTTAAAACTTCTGTTGCTTTGACAAATCTCTGTGCTCTGACAGGTCCACTTAAAAGCAACTCAACAGTGCTGAAACATGAGGTCTTCCACATAAATTATCAGGCTGTCCCACAACATGTAAATTAAATGGTGCTAAAAGAGGTCAGATTTCTCTCAATGTTGCAGTGAGAGTCCAATCACTTGTTAGAAAAGCACCAAAATTTTATATTTGGGAAATGTTACTGATAAGGCAGAAATCAGGTAAGTCGTCATCACTTTGTGCTATGAACCAGAATCACCCATTATTATCCCTTGAAGTCTGTTTAATTTACACTGCCTGAAGTTGGCCCAACATATTAAAACTGCAACAAGTTAAAAATGTAAAACATTCTTGAATGCAGCTCTGTTAATGAGCTTCATTAATTACAATGAGAATATATTTATAGCTATCTTAGATCTGATATCTCACTTTTATTGCGTCTTGAGATGGTTTCTGATCTCATTCACATGTGGACATGGGAGTCACTTCTGATTAATGCAGATGAGACTGAGATAAGCAACAGACCGTAAGTGGATCAACACCAAAGTGGGAATAAAGTGCAGCAGGCTAGAGTAGACTGGTTAAGAAGGCAAGAAAGTAGATGAATAGAGTATACGAAGAAACCTGTTTTATGTTGCCCTGGAGAATATTCCTGTCAGATCATGTTCCAGACCATATTCAAAACCAAACTCATTGATTGTTCCCAGAGCTTTTATACATTCACTTTCTCTCTCATGTGAACCTTGTGGCTTGCCAGATGAGGAAAATTAAATGTGAGTTTGGGGACTGACGTAAATCTAAATACCTGGTCATACAGGCAGTTTGAAGACAATTAAATTAAAATACATGAGGTGGGGTTCTTTTTTGGCATAACTATTACTTATGCTATAGTTATAGCCAGCAGTGACACAGAATTCTACTATGATGCTAGTCAAATCAATTTATGATCATTATGTAGCGTAAGTATCTTCCCATAGGGTTTGACAGTGTGATTGAATGCTGAATGTCATTATTGTTGCACATGGTACACTGCAAAGCCACTTGGAGGAGTAAAGCCTTAGGGCTCCCAAAGTGGGCACTTGGAATTACTGAAAACTTCTGAACTTAACTTTCTCTGCTGCGTTTTCCTATATTTAAAAGAGGTGTAACAATACTATATATGTATTTTATCCCGTCATTGTAAAAACTAAATGCATGAATGCTTAGGCAGGACTGAGAAGATAGTGGGGATGGTCATTAACATTTGTTCAGAAATTAACAGCTCACTTGTCAAGCAGGAATTACAGAGTGTATGAGAAAGAAAGCATAAATTCGTATGTTGAAAGAGGAGGTAAAAAAGGACCATAGGCTAACATTTCATTCTGTCATCCTCTTCCACTAACATGTGGTGCGAGAAAACTCATTCAAACAGTAAAAACCATAGATAGGGATTAGATATTAAAGGTCT
>NW_026635887.1:0-2028 GCF_028554395.1 Pezoporus wallicus | reverse complement strand
CTATATCCCCCCATAACTACCCCATAAATTGGTCCCTATAACCACCCCCCCCCCCCCCCCCCCCCCCATTGCCACCCCATAACCACCCCATAGCAGCCCCATTGAGCCCCCTATGTTTGCCCTAGGGGGCCCGGGAGGTGCTGATGCTCTTGGGGTACACGGCCGAGGTGGGGCCGGGCTGAGCTTCCCGCCGATGGGGTTATAGGGGGCTATGGGGCTGTGGGGCTATGGGGGGCTATGGGGGCTATGGGGGGCAATGGGGCTATGGGGTTATAGGGGGCAATGGGGCTGTGGGGGGCAATGGGGCTATAGGGGGTAATGGGGGCAATGGGGGTAATGTGAATAGGGTAATGTGTGTCAATGTGTGGGTCAGTGTGGGTCAATGTGTGTCAATGTGTGGGTCAGTGTGGGTCAATGTGTGTCAATGTGTGGGTCAGTGTGGGTCAATGTGTGGGTCAATGTGGGTCAATGGGTCAATGTGTGGGTCAGTGTGGGTCAATGTGGGTCAATGTGGGTATGTGTGGGTCAATGTGTGGGTCAATGTGTGGGTCAATGTGGGTCAGTGTGGGTCAATGTGGGTCAATGTGGGTATGTGTGGGTCAATGTGTGGGTCAATGTGTGGGTCAATGTGGGTCAGTGTGGGTCAATGTGTGTCAATGTGTGGGTCAATGTGTGGGTCAATGTGTGGGTCACTGTAGGTCAATGTGGGTCAATGTGGGTCAATGTGGGTCAGTGTGGGTCAATGTGGGTCAGTGTGGGTCAATGTGGGTCAATGTGGGTCAATGTGGGTCACTGTGGGTCAATGTGTGTCAATGTGTGGGTCAATGTGTGGGTCAATGTGTGGGTCAATGTGCGTCAATGTGGGTCAGTGTGGGTCAATGTGGCTCAATGTGGGTCAATGTGTGGGTCAATGTGTGGGTCAATGTGTGGGTCAATGTGTGGGTCAGTGTGGGTCAATGTGTGGGTCAGTGTGGGTCAATGTGGCTCAATGTGGGGCTCAGCTTCCCCCTTTCCCCCCCCAGAACCAGCACCCGAACCCCCACTTCCTCACTGACATCCTAAAGGGGGGCGAAGAGGTGAGGATGAACTGGTTTGAACTGGTTTAAACTGGTTTGAACTGGTTTGGACTGGTTTGAACTGGTTTGAACTGGTTTGGACTGGTTTGGACTGGTTTGAACTGGTTTGGACTGGTTTGGACTGGTTTGAACTGGTTTGGACTGGTTTGGACTGGTTTAAACTGGTTTGAACTGGTTTGGACTGGTTTGAACTGGTTTGAACTGGTTTATACTGGTTTGGACTGGTTTGAACTGGTTTGAACTGGTTTGGACTGGTTTGAACTGGTTTGAACTGGTTTGGACTGGTTTGAACTGGTTTGAACTGGTTTGGACTGGTTTGAACTGGTTTGAACTGGTTTGGACTGGTTTGGACTGGTTTGAACTGGTTTGGACTGGTTTGAACTGGTTTGGACTGGTTTATACTGGTTTGAACTGGTTTATACTGGTTTGAACTGGTTTGAACTGGTTTGAACTGGTTTGGACTGGTTTGAACTGGTTTGAACTGGTTTGAACTGGTTTGAACTGGTTTGAACTGGTTTGGACTGGTTTGAACTGGTTTATACTGCTTTATACTGGTTTGAACTGGTTTGAACTGGTTTGAACTGGTTTGAACTGGTTTGGACTGGTTTGAACTGGTTTGGACTGGTTTGAACTGGTTTGGACTGGTTTGAACTGGTTTGGACTGGTTTGAACTGGTTTGGACTGGTTTGAACTGGTTTGAACTGGTTTGGACTGGTTTGGACTGGTTTGAACTGGTTTGAACTGGTTTGGACTGGTTTGAACTGGTTTGAACTGGTTTGGACTGGTTTGAACTGGTTTGAACTGGTTTGGACTGGTTTGGACTGGTTTGGACTGGTTTGGACTGGTTTGGACTGGTTTGGACTGGTTTAAACTGGTTTATACTGGGGGTCTCCTTTCCCCATCGCAGGAGGACCTGGTCACTGATGCAATGCCCATAGTGGAGCGCGATGGA
>NW_026635886.1:0-2009 GCF_028554395.1 Pezoporus wallicus | reverse complement strand
GCAAAAATAAGATAAGAATGACCAGCAATTGTTTAGAAATAGCCAAAAAAGACTTAAAATGGGTTAGAAAGGGCCAAAAATGGTTTAAACCAAGTGAGGAAAGGGCAAAACCAGGTTAGAAATAGAAAGAAATTGGTAAGACCTGGACAGAAAGGGTTCGGGAATGGCCAAAAGGGATTAAAAAGAGTCAGTATTGCGCAAAAAAAGGGTTAGATATAGCTCAAGCCAGCTTAGAAATAGGTAAGAAAAGCTTAAACCAGGCTAGAAACTTCCATAAATTGTTCAGAAATTGCCAAAAATGGAATAAAACCTGCAAGAAATGGGCAAAAATAAGATAAGAATGACCAGCAATTGTTTAGAAATAGCCAAAAAAAACTTAAAATGGGTTAGAAAAAGCCAAAAATGGTTTAAACCAAGTCAGGAAAGGGCAAAACCAGGTTAGAAATAGAAAGAAATTGGTAAGAACTGGACAGAAAGGGTTTGGGAATGGCCAAAATGGCTTAAAAAGAGTCAGTATTGTGCAAAAAAAGGGTTAGATATAGCTCAAGCCAGTTTAGAAATAGGTAAGAAAAGCTTAAACCAGGCTAGAAACTTCCATAAATTGTTCAGAAATTGCCAAAAATGGAATAAAACCTGCAAGAAATGGGCAAAAATAAGAATGACCAGCAATTGCTTAGAAATAGCCAAAAAAAAAGATTTAAAATGGGTTATAAAGAAGCAAAAATGGGTTAAACCAAGTCAGGAAAGGGCCAAAACAGGTCAGAAATAGAAATAAATTGGTAAGAAATGTTCAGAAACGGTTGGAAAATGGCCAAAATGGCTTAAAAAGAATCAGTATTTCCCAAAAAAGTGTTAGAAATAGCTCAAGCCAGTTTAGAAATAGGTAAGAAAAGCTTAAACCAGGCTAGAAACTTCCATAAATAGTTCAGAAATTGCCATAAAATGGCTTAAAATGGGCAAGAAATGGGCAAAAATAAGATAAGAATGACCAGCAATTGTTTAGAAATAGCCAAAAAAGACTTAAAATGGGTTAGAAAAAGCCAAAAATGGTTTAAACCAAGTCAGGAAAGGGCAAAAACTGAGTTAGGAACAGAAAAGAAATTGGTAAGAACTGGACAGAAAGGGTTTGGGAATGGCCAAAATGGCTTAAAAAGAGTCAGTATTTTAGATATAGCTCAAGCCAGTTTAGAAATAGGTAAGAAAAGCTTAAACCAGGCTAGAAACTTCCATAAATAGTTCAGAAATTGCCAAAAATGGAATACAACCTGCAAGAAATGGGAAAAATAAGACAAGAATGACCAGCAATTGTTCAGAAATAGCCAAAAAAGACTTAAACCAGGCTAGAAACTTCCATAAATAGTTCAGATTTAGCCAAAAATGGAATGAAACCTGCAAGAAATGGCCAAAAATAAGATAAGAATGACCAGCAGTTGCTTAGAAATAGCCAAAAAAAAAATTTAAAATGGGTTAGAAAAAGCCAAAAATGGTTTAAATCAAGTCAGGAAAGGGCAAAAATGAGTTAGAAATGACAGGAAATTAGTAGGAAATGGACAAAAATGGTTTGGAAATGGCCAAAACGACTTAAGAAGAGTTAGAATTGGGCAAAAAAGGGTTAGAAATAGTCTAAAATAATTTAGAAATAGCTACGAAAACTTAAAGCAAACTAGAAATGGCAAGAAACTGTTCAGACTTAGTCAAAAATGGCATAAAACTGGTGAGAAATTGGCAAAAAACAGATAAGAATGACCAGCAATTGTTTAGAAATAGTTAAAAAAGACTTAAAATGGGTTAGAAAGGGCCAAAAATGGTTTAAACCAAGTGAGGAAAGGGCAAAACCAGGTTAGAAATAGAAAGAAATTGGTAAGAACTGGATAGAAAGGGTTTGGGAATGGCCAAAATGGCTTAAAAAGAGTCAGTATTGCGCAAAAAAAAGGGTTAGATATAGCTCATGCCAGTTCAGAAATAGGTAAGAAAAGCGTAAACCAGGCTAGAAACTTCCATAAATAGTT
>NW_026635885.1:0-19767 GCF_028554395.1 Pezoporus wallicus | reverse complement strand
TAGAGATACATCCCATAACCCATAGAAACACATCCCATAACCCATAGAGATACATCCCATAACCCATAGAGATACATCCCATAACCCATAGAAACACATCCCATAGAAACACATCCCCTAGAAACACATCCCATAGCCCATAGAGATACATCCCATAACCCATAGAAACACATCCCATAACCCATAGAAACACATCCCATAACCCATAGAGATACATCCCATAACCCATAGAAACACATCCCATAACCCATAGAGATACATCCCATAACCCATAGAAACACATCCCATAGAAACACATCCCATAGCCCATAGAGATACATCCCATGTCCCATAGAAACACATCCCATAACCCATAGAAACACATCCCATAGAAACACATCCCATAACCCATAGAGATACATCCCATAACCCATAGAAACACATCCCATAGAAACACATCCCATAGCCCATAGAGATACATCCCATGTCCCATAGAAACACATCCCATAACCCATAGAAACACATCCCATAGAAACACATCCCATAACCCATAGAGATACATCCCATAACCCATAGAAACACATCCCATAACCCATAGAGATACATCCCATAACCCGTAGAGATACATCCCATAACCCATAGAAACACATCCCATAATCCATAGAGATACATCCCATAACCCATAGAGATACATCCCCTAACCCATAGAAATACATCCCATAGAAACACATCCCATTATCCATAGAGATACATCCCATAACCCATAGAGATACATCCCCTAACCCATAGAAACACATCCCATAGAAACACATCCCATAACCCATAGAGATACATCCCATAGCCCATAGAAACACAAAGACCCTATACCCCCATACCCCATATCCCATACCCTATACCCCATACACCCATACCATACCCCCATGCCCCATATCCCATACCCTATACCCCATACCCCATATCCAATATCCTATACCCCATATCCCATATCCAGTACCCTATACCCCATACCCCATATCCAATATCCTATACCCCATATCCCATATCCAGTACCCTATACCCCATGCCCCTTACCATACCCATCCACACCCCATACCCCCCCCATGCACACCCCCTACCCCCGAGCCCCACGTCCCCCCTCTGGCGCAGGCCCCGGGCGGGCGCAGCCGCGCGGCGCTGGGCACAGCCGAGGACACGCTGGGGCGCCTGCAGCGGCGGCTGCGGGGCCGGTGGCCGGCGGTGACGCGCGCGGTGGCCGCGGTGGCCGCTCAGCTCCTGCTGCGCCTCGGCCACGACCCCCGGCTCCCGCTCGACCCCGGAGCGCTCGGGGACGCGCTCCTGAGGCGCCTGGCACCGCTGCAGGTGCTCGGGGGGCAGTGGGGGTAACGGGGGGGAACAGGGGGCACTGGGGTAAGGGTGGAATGGGGTAATGGGGGTGATGGGGGAATGGGGGTGATGGGGGAATGGGGTGTAATGGGGGTCAATGAGGTAATGAGGGTCAATGAGGATAATGGGGGTAACGTGAGTAAGGGGGGCAATGGGGGTAAGTGGGTAATGGGGGTAATGGGGACTGTGGGGGAAATGGGGGCAATGGGGGTGATGGAAAGGGGGATAAATGGGGGCAATGGGGGTAATGGGGTGATGGGGGGTAATGGGGGCAGTGGGGGTGGTTGAGGGGAATGGGAGCAATGGTGGCCATGGAGTGCAGTGGAGGTAATGGGGACAGTGAGGGGCAATGGGTGTCAGTGGGAGGTAATGGGGCAATGGGGACAATGGAGTCAATGGGAGCAATGGGATAAATGGTTGCCCCACATCCCCACACCCCCCCCCATGCGCGGTGCCCGCGGTGCCCCAGGCTCGGGGCCTGTCCCTGCAGTGCCTCTCCTCTGCCCGCGGTGACGTCGTCCGCGCCGCCGAGCGCCTGCGCCAGGACATGGCCGGCGCCGACGCCTCCAACGAGCGCCTCAACCGCGGCTTCAACGCCCGCATCATGGCCGTGAGTGAGCCCTATTGCCCTGGTCCCCATCCCATTGACTGCATCCCGGTCCCCATTATCCCTGTGTCCCCCCTGTCCCTGTCCCAATCCCATTGACTGCATCCCGGTCCCCATTATCCCTGGGTCCCCCCTGTCCCAATCCCATTGACTGCATCCCAGTCCCCATTATCCCTGTGTCCCCCCTGTCCCTGTCCCAATCCCATTGACTGCATCCCAGTCCCCATTATCCCTGTGTCCCCATTGTCCCTGTCCCAATCCCATTGACTGCATCCCAGTCCCCATTATCCCTGGGTCCCCATTGTCCCTGTCCCAATCCCATTGACTGCATCCCAGTCCCCATTATCCCTGTGTCCCCCCTGTCCCTGTCCCAATCCCATTGACTGCATCCCGGTCCCCATTATCCCTGGGTCCCCCCTGTCCCAATCCCATTGACTGCATCCCAGTCCCCATTATCCCTGTGTCCCCCCTGTCCCTGTCCCAATCCCATTGACTGCATCCCAGTCCCCATTATCCCTGTGTCCCCATTGTCCCTGTCCCAATCCCATTGACTGCATCCCAGTCCCCATTATCCCTGTGTCCCCATTGTCCCTGTCCCAATCCCATTGACTGCATCCCAGTCCCCATTATCCCTGGGTCCCCATTGTCCCTGTCCCAATCCCATTGACTGCATCCCAGTCCCCATTATCCCTGTGTCCCCCCTGTCCCTGTCCCAATCCCATTGACTGCATCCCAGTCCCCATTATCCCTGTGTCCCCATTGTCCCTGTCCCAATCCCATTGACTGCATCCCAGTCCCCATTATCCCTGGGTCCCCATTGTCCCTGTCCCAATCCCATTGACTGCATCCCAGTCCCCATTATCCCTGTGTCCCCCCTGTCCCTGTCCCCATCCCATTGACTGCATCCTGGTCCCCATTATCTCTGTCCCTATTGCCCCAGTCCCCATCCCATTGACTGCGTCCCTGTCCCCATTGTCCCTGTCCCCATCCCATTGACTTCATCCCAATCTTTATCGTCCTTTTCTCCATTGTGCCTGTCCCCATTGTCCCTGTCCCCATTTTCCCTGTCCCCATCGTCCCTGCCCCATCCAATTGACTTCATCCCAATCCGTATCGTCCCTGTCCCCATTGTCCCTATCCCAACCCCCCTGACCATGTCCCTGTACCCACTGACGATGTCCATGTCCCCATCCCTATCCCATTGACTCCATCCTCACCCCCTTGACACCATCCCCATCCCCATTGACCCCATCCCCATTGACCCCATCCCCACCCCATTGACCCCACCCCATTGACCCCGTTCGCACCCCACTGACCCAATCCCCACCCCATTGACCCCGATCCCACCCTACTGACCCCACTGACCCCATCCCCATTGACCCCACCCCATTGACCCCATCCTCACCCCACTGACCCAGTTCTCACCCCACTGACCCCGTCCCCAGGCCGAGGCCTCCCTCCTGTCCCCCTTCGTGTCCCCGCTGGTGGCCCCGTTCCGCCACGTGCTGCTGGGCCGGGGGGGGCACACGCTGCCGGCGCTGGGGGCGCAGCTGGGTCCGGGGGGGGGCAGCGGCCGCCTCCGCCTGCGCCTGGCGCTGCTGGCCTGGACCCTGCAGGGCACAGCCGGGGCCTTGGCCGGGGACGCCTGGGACCGGGGGGGCATCGGGAGCCCTGGGGGCATGGGGGGCAATGGGGACTATGGGGGTAATGGGGGCATTGGGGGCAATGGGGGCATTGGAGGCAATGGGGGCATTGGGGGCAATGGGGACTATGGGGGCAGTGGGGGCTATGGGGATGCTTGGGTTGATGGGGGCCTTGGGGACCACAGTGATGCTTGGGAGCAGGGGGAGACCTGGAGCTATGGGGACAATGGGGGCTATGGGGGCATCGGGGACTATGGGGACAATGGGGGCTATGGGGGCATTGGGGACTATGGGGGCAATGGGGCCAATGGGAGCTATGAGGTCTATGGGGATGCTTCAGTTGAGGGTGGCCTTGGGGACCCTATGGGGACAGTGGGACCCCCATGAGCTGAAGGAGTGGGGCCTCCTCTTAGCCCCGCCCCTCATTTTCATAATGTGGATTTTGGGCCAAATAAAACACTTGGAAACAGGCAAATCAAAACCAAATTGAGATGATGATGATGCTCTGGGGGGACCCGGCCCCCCCACCTGGCCCCGCCCCCATCAGGTCACCGCCGATGACGTCACGGCACAGGCCCCGCCCACATGCCCATGACATCATCCCCTCCTTAGCCCCTATGAGGGTCTATGGGGGGCTATGGGGCAGGGCGGGGTCAGAAGTTGGGGTCTGCCTTGGGGGGGCTCTGCAGGCTCTGGGCCCTGGGCAGGGGCACCCCCATCTGCAGCAGGTCCCTGTGGGGAGATGGGGGTCACATGGAACCAGGGTTCCCCCATATCACCCATAACCCCCATAGCCCCCATACCCCCTATATCCCCCATAACCCTTTTATCCCCCATACCCCCCCTAATCCCCATAGCCCCCGTACCCCCCATATTCCCCATACCCCCTATATCCCCCATACCCCCCATATCCCCCATAGCCCCTATATCCCCCATACCCCCCATACCCCCCATATCCCCCATAGCCCCTATATCCCCCATACCCCCCATACCCCCCATATCCCCCATAGCCTCTATATCCCCCATACCCGCCATGCCCCCCATATCCCCCATACCCCCTATACCCCATACCCCCATCTCCCCCCATCTCCCTCACTCCCCTCTCACCGCGGCAGCAGCTCCACGCCGGTGACGCCGGCGCCATCGGAGCCCTCCTTGAGCTGCAGCGTCCGGAGCCATTCCCCAACCGCGGCAAAGGGGGGACCCATGGGGGGGCTGCCTGCATCCGGGCTGGGAAGGGGGCAATGGGGAGGGCTCAGCTCCACAGAGCCCCATAACCCCTCCCCATGGCTCCCCATTGCACCCCCCCCCCCCCGGTGCCCGGTACCTGTGGTGGCCACGCAGCGCCGGCGGGTGCCGGATGAGGCGGTCGAGGGCGCTGACGAGCGCGGGGAAGCGCGGGCGCGCACGGGGGTCCCGGCGCCAGCAGTCGAGCATGAGGCGGTGCAGGGCGGGCGGGCACCGCGGCGGCCGCGGCAGCCGGTACCCGTGCTCGATGGCGCGGATCACCTGCAGCCGCCGTTGAGCCATAGGGATCCATTGACCATGGGGATCCCATTGACCATAGGGATCCATTGACCATGGGGATCCCATTGAGCCATAGGGATTCATTGACCATGAGGATCCCATTGAGCCATAGGGATCCATTGCCCCATAGATCCCATTGACCATAGGGATCCCATTGAGCCATACGGACCCACTGAGCCATACGGACCCACTGAGCCATACGGATCCCATTGAGCCATAAGGATCCATTGACCCACAGGGAATCCATCGAGCCATAGAGATCCATTGAGCCATAGGGATCCTGCTGCCCCATAGGCCCCCTATTGCCCCATAGGGCCCCCATTGTCCATAGGGACCCCATTGCCTCATCCATTGCCCCATAGCCCCCATTGCCCCATAGGTCCCCATTGCCCCATAACCCCCCATTGCCCCATAGCCCTATTGCCCATAGGGGCCCTGAGCAGTAACTCACATCCTGGTTGGACATGTCCCAGTAGGGCCGCTCTCCGAAGGACATCACCTCCCACATGACGATGCCGTAGCTCCAGGCGTCGCTGGCGGACGTGAACTTCCGGAACGCGATGGCCTCCGGAGCCGTCCATCGGATCGGGATCTTCCCACCCTATGGAGGCAATGGGGGGTAATGGGGGTAATGGAGGGCTATGGGGGCAATGGGGGTAATGGGGGCTAGGGGGGCTAGGGGGCTGATTGGGGGGGGTCACTGGGTCACGTGTGTCCTTTGTGCCCCCCCTTCAGGTGCAGCAGCCTCCTGGAGCAACCCACAGGGCACGGTGGGAGTCACCCACTGACACCCATTGACATCCATTGACACCCATGGACACCCACTGACACCCACTGGCACCCATGGACACCCATTGACATCCACTGATACCCACTGATACCCATTGACACCCATGGACACCCATTGAGCTCCACTGACATCCATTGACTCCCATGGACGTCCATTGACACCCATTGACACCCATGGACGTCCATTGACACCCACTGACACCCATACCCCCACGGGGCCTCACCAGGGAGCTGGTGTAGGTGGGGTCGGCCGAGCCCTCGGGGTCGAGGGCACGGGAGAGGCCGAAGTCGGAGACCTTGCAGACGAGCTGCGCGTCCACCAGGATGTTGCGGGCGGCCAGGTCGCGGTGCACGAACCCGCTCAGCGCCAGGTACCGCATCCCCGCCGCGATGCCCCGCAGCATCGACACCAGCTGCAGCGCGCCCAGCGCCCCCGCGCGGCCCTGCCCGCCGCACCCACAGCGCGGCATCAGCGCACCGCACACCACAGTACCCCGTGGCCCACATCCCATAATATCCCATACATCCCATACCCCATATCACGTCCCCATATCACATGCCCCCCATACATCCCGTATCCCATGCCCCATATCCCATATCCCATATCCCATATCCCATACCCCATATCACATGCCCCCCATACATCCCGTATCCCATGCCCCATATGCTATACCCCATATCCCATATCCCATACCCCATATCACATGCCCCCCATACATCCCGTATCCCATGCCCCATATGCTATACCCCATATCCCATACACCATACATCCCATACCCCATATCCCATACCCCATATCACATGCCCCCCATACATCCCATACACCATACCCCATATCCCATACCCCATATCCCATATCCCATACTATCCCATGCCCCATATCTCATAATATCCCGTACCCCATATCCCCCACCCCACATCCCATATCCCATACCCCATACATCCCATAACCCATACCCCATATCCCCATACCCCACACCCCATATCCTATAACTCATACATCCTATTCCCCATACATTCCATATCCCACTCCCCATACACCACACACACCCCATACCCCCCATACACCTCTCACCCTCCATACCCCCATACCCCCCATACCCCCCATACCACCCGCTCCCCTTCCCTCTCACCCTGAGGAAGGCGTCGAGGGCGCCGTTCTCCATGTACTCGGTGAGGATCATGGTGGGGGTGCTGGCGGTCACCACCCCCCGCAGCTGCACCACGTTGGGGTGCCGGAACTGCCCCATCCGCGCCGCCTCGCCCAGGAAGTCCCGGCGCTGCCGCTCCCCCGCGCCCCCCTTCAGCGTCTTCACCGCCACCGGCACCTCCGCCTGCCCCGGCAGCGCCAGGCGGCCCCGGCACACCTCCCCGAACTCCCCTATGGGGCACAGGGGGGTACATGGGGGTACGTAGGGGTACATGGGGCACGTAAGGGTCCATAGGGATGCATAGGGATACATGGGGCACATAGGGGTACATGGGGCACATAGGGGTACATAGGGATACATGGGGGCACATGGGGCACATAGGGGTACATGGGGCACATAGGGATACATAGGGATATGTAGGGATACATGGGGCACATAGGGGTACATGGGTATATATAGGGATACATGGGGCACATAGGGGTACGTAGGGATATATAGGGATACATATGGATACATTGGGACACATGAGGCACATGGGGGCACATAGGGACACATAGGGACACATGGAGACACATTGGGACACATGGGGGCACATGGGGCACATAGGGACACATGGGGACACCTCCCCGAGCCCCCCCTTGTAGGGACAGCGACGCCCTGTGACCACCACAGGGACTGCATGGGAGAACCATCAATGGGGACATCAACTGGGACCTCAATGGGGATGGCAATGGGATGAGGGATGGGTACGTCAATGGGAACAGGGATGGGGTCACCCCATAGGATACCCATAGGGCATATAGGGTTCCCATGGGGACAATGGGGGTCACCTGCACCGATGACCTCCTCAATCTTGACGCAGGTGACATCGATCTCCTGCGCGAAGTCCCTGAGCGCCAGCCCCGGGTCCTCGTACGTCAGTGGGTCAATGTAGAGCTTCCCCTCTGCCACCAGCACCCAGCGTCACCCAGTGGCACCCAGAGACACCCCATGGGTCAATGGAGTGTCAATGGGGGGCAATGGGTTTCAGTAACTGTCAACACCCGTCAGTGGTTGTCAGTGGGTGTCCATGGGTGTCAATAACTGTCAGTGGCAGTCAATAGACATCAACAGATGTCAGTGGGTGTCCATGAGAGTCAATGGGTGTCCATGGGTGTCAATGGGTGTCCATGGGTGTCCATGGATGTCAATGTATGTCAATGGGTGTCCATGGGTGTCCATGGATGTCAATGTATGTCAATGGGTGTCCATGGGTGTCCATGGATGTCAATGTATGTCAATGAGTGTCCATGGATGTCAATGTATGTCAATGGGTGTCCGTGGATGTCAATGTATGTCCATGTATGTCAATGGGTGTCGTGGATGTCAATGTATGCCAATGTATGTCAACGGGTGTCCATGGGTGTCCATGGATGTCTATGGGTGTCAATGGGTGACCCTCACCATGCCCCGTGGGTTCTTCCATTTCCTCCTTGTGCCGGAGGCTGCGGCGCCTGAAGAGGGGGTCACAAAGGATACGTGTGACCCAGTGAACCCCCCAATCAGACCCATAGGCCCATTGCCCCCATAGCCTCCATTACCCTCCCATAGCCCCCATTACCCCCACTGCCCCCCACAGCCCCTGTGCCCCCCTCACCTGAGGCAGAGCAGGGTCCCCGCCAGCAGCGCCAGCACCAGGAGCCCCCCCAGCGCCGCGGCTCCGGCCACGATCCCCCCCTGCTCCGAGCGGGCCCCCTCTGGGTGGGGGAGCATGGGGGGGGGGGTGTCATTGGGGGACCGCAGGGGCCCAAAGGGGAGGGTTCAAGGGGGATTGTGGTGGTCCCAGTGGGTATTGGAGGGGTCCCAAAGGGGTCTTGGGGGGGGTTAGGGGAGTCCCAGGGGGGGTGATGGAGGGGTCCCAGGTGTGGTTATGGGGGCACTGGGGGGGTTATGGGGGTCCCTCAGGGGCCCAATGGGGTCATGGGGGGGTCATGAAGGCTCCAGGAGGGTCCCACAAGGGCCCAAAGGGGGTGGGAGGTTTGGGGGGGGTTCAATGGAGTTTATGGGGGTCCCTATAAGTAGTGGGGGTGTCCCAAAGAGGTCATGGGAAGGTCTTGAGGGCTCCAGAGGGGTCATGGGGGGGTCCCAAAGGGGGTGTGGGGGAGTCGGGGGGGGGGCATGGGGTTTATGGGCATCTCATGTCAATGGGGGGTCCCAGGGGTACAAGGAGGTGTCAATGGGGGGGTACCAGGTCTAAAAGGAGCTGTCCATGGGGCGGTACCAGCTCGACCATGAGGTGTCAATTGGGGGGTCCCAGGGGGCACAAGGAGGTGTCAATGGGGGGGTTCCAGGGGTACAAGGAGGTGTCAATGGGGGGGTCCCAGGGGTACAAGGAGATGTCAATGGGGGGGTCCCAGGGGGTACAAGGAGGTGTCAATGGGGGGGTCCCAGGGGTACAAGGAGATGTCAATGGGGGGGTCCCAGGGGTACAAGGAGATGTCAATGGGGGGGTCCCAGGGGGTACAAGGAGATGTCAATGGGGGGGTCCCAGGGGGTACAAGGAGGTGTCAATGGGGGGGTCCCAGGGGTACAAGGAGATGTCAATGGGGGGGTCCCAGGGGGTACAAGGAGATGTCAATGGGGGGGTCCCGGGGTACAAGGAGGTGTCAATGGGGGGGTCCCAGGGGGTACAAGGAGGTGTCAATGGGGGGGTCCCAGGGGTACAAGGAGGTGTCAATGGGGGGGTCCAGGGGTACAAGGAGGTGTCAATGGGGGTGATCCCGGGGGGGTTCCGGGGGTCCTCACCAGTGCCCTGGGTGCTCACGGCCGTCTCAGGCCCGAAGTCCCCGTACCCGGCCTCAGAGCGGGCTCGGACCCGCACCCCATAGAGCCCCCCCGGCGCAGCCCCCCCAGCTCCGCCCGCGCCGACGGCACCTTCAGGAACATGGGGGGGCCCTCGCCCCCCCCCACCTGCGGATGTCAGAGAATGATAGGCCCCATTGAACCCCATGGACCCCAGTGCCCCCATTGACCCCATTGCCCCATTGAACCCCATGGACCCCAGTGCCCCCATTAACCCCATTGCCCCATTGAAGCACATGGACCCCACTGCCCCCATTGACCCCATTAACCCCATTGCCCCATTGAACCAAATGGACCCCAGTGCCCCCATTAACCCCATTGAACCACATGGACCCCAGGGCCCCCATTGCCCCCATTAACCCCATTGCCCCATTGAAGCACATGGACCCCTGTGCCCCCATTGCCCCCATTAACCCCATTGCCCCTTTGAACCACATGGATCCCAGTGCCCCCATTGCCCCATTGAACCCCATGGACCCCAGTGCCCCCATTGACCCCATTGCCCCATTGAACCCCATGGACCCCAGTGCCCCCATTAACCCCATTGCCCCATTGAAGCACATGGACCCCACTGCCCCCATTGACCCCATTGCCCCATTGAACCAAATGGACCCCAGTGCCCCCATTAACCCCATTGAACCACATGGACCCCAGGGCCCCCATTGCCCCCATTAACCCCATTGCCCCATTGAAGCACATGGACCCCTGTGCCCCCATTGCCCCCATTAACCCCATTGCCCCTTTGAACCACATGGATCCCAGTGCCCCCATTGCCCCATTGAACCCCAAGGACCCCAGTGCCCCCATTGACCCCATTGCCCCATTGAACCCCATGGACCCCAGTGCCCCCATTAACCCCATTGAAGCACATGGACCCCACTGCCCCCTTGACCCCATTAACCCCATTGCCCCATTGAACCAAATGGACCCCAGTGCCCCCATTAACCCCATTGAAGCACATGGACCCCTGTGCCCCCATTGCCCCCATTAACCCCATTGCACCTTTGAACCACATGGATCCCAGTGCCCCCATTAACCCCATTGCCCCATTGAACCACATGGACCCCAGTGGCCCCATTGCCCCCATTAACCCCAGTGCCCCATTGAACCACATAGACCCAGTGACCTCATAGCCCTTTTGCCCCATTGAACCACACTGACCCCAGTACCCCATTGACCCCATTGCTCGCAATGCCCCCACTGCTCCCAATGCCACCATTGCCCCCATTAACCCCATTGCTCCCATTGCCTCCATTGCCCCCATTCCCCTCATTGCTCCCATTGCCTCCATTGCCCCCATTCCCCTCATTGCTCCCATTGCCCCCATTGCCTCCATTGCCCCCATTCCCCTCATTGCTCCCATTGCTCCCATTGCCCCCATTCCCCCCATTGCCCCTATTGCTCCCATTGTCCCCATTGCTCCCGACGCCCCAACTGCCCCCATCAACCCTATCACCCCCATCTCCCCCATTACCCCCTTTGTCCCCCCTCACCTTCTCATAGTATTTGACCTCATAGTCCAGAACGTGCCCCCCGGGGGGGGGTGGGGGCGGTGTTGGCCATGACAGCGTCACCCCGGTGGGGGAGGCCCCGACCCGCACCACATCCACCACAGGCAATGGCACTGGGGGGGGGGGGGAATTGGGGTTACTTCAGGTCATTTCGGGGTTACTATCGGTCATTGGGGTCACCTAGGGGTCACGTTGGGGTTACTATCGGTCATTGGGGTCACCTAGGGGTCATGCTGGGGTTACTTCAGGTCATTGGGGTCACTTGGGGTCATTGGGTTACTTGGGGTCATTTCGCCGGATTTTTGAGCAACCCGGGGTTACTTCAGGTCATTTTCAGGGCCTCTTTGGGGTCACTAGAGGTCACGTTGGGGTTACTAGCGGTCACTTTGGGGTTACTAGAGGTCATTTCGGGCTCTTTGGGGTTACTTGAGGTCACTTTGGGGTTACTAGAGGTCATTTCGGGCTCTCTGGGGTTACTCGAGGTCACTTTGGGGTTACTTTGGGTCATTTTGCCCTGTTTGGGGTTACTTTGGGTCATTTTGGACTGTTTGGGGTGATTTTGGGTCATTTTGAGTGGTTTTGAGCAGTTTGGGGTGACTTGGGGTCATTTTGAGTGATTTTGGGCAGTTTGGGGGTGCCTTTCGGGGAGTTGGGGTGACTTTGGGCCATTTTAAGTGATTTTGGGGCACTTTGGGGTTACTTTGGATCAGTTCAGTCACTTTGGATCGTTTTGGGAAGGGGGGGTCGTTTTGGGGCCACTTTGGGTCCTTTTGGGGGGCTTGGGGCACTTTGGGTCAGTTCGGGTCATTTTTGGGTCCATTTTGGGTCACGTCGGGTCAGTCTGGATGAGTTCCGGCCCATTCAGAGCAGTCCGGGTCCGTTTGGGTCTGTTCGGGTCCATTCGGGTCAGTCCAGGTCAGTCCGGGTCCGTCCGTGTCTGTTCGGGTCCCTCCGGATCCGTTCGGATCCATTCGGATCCGTTCGGGTCCGTTTGGGTCTGTTCGGGTCAGTTTGGATCCGTCCGTGTCCGTTCAGGTCCGTCCGCGTCCATTCGGATCCATTCAGATCCGTTCAGGTCCGTCCGGGTCCGTTCAGGTCCGTCCGGGTCCGTTCAGATCCGTTCAGGTCCGTCCGGGTCCATTCAGGTCCGTTCGGGTCCGTCCGTGTCCGTTCAGGTCCGTTCGTGTCCATTGGGATCCGTTCAGGTCCGACCGGGTCCATTCAGGTCCGTTCGGGTCCGTCAGGGTCCGTTTGGATCCATTCGGATCCGTTCGGGTCCGTCCGGGTCCGTTCAGGTCCGTTCGTGTCCATTCGGATCCGTTCAGGTCCGTCCATGTCCGTCCGTGTCCGTTCGGGTCCGTCCGTTTCCGTTCGGATCCATTCGGGTCCGTTCAGGTCCGTCCGTGTCCGTCCGCGTCCGTTCGGATCCATTCGGATCCCTTCGGGTCCGTTCAGTTCCGTCCGTGTCCGTTCGGGTCCGTTCGGATCCGTTCGGGTCCGTTCGGGTCCATTCGGGTCCGTTCAGGTCCGTCCGTGTCCGTCCGCGTCCGTTCGGATCCATTCGGATCCCTTAGGGTCCGTTCAGGTCCGTCCGTGTCCGTTCGGATCCCTTCGGGTCCGTTCAGGTCCGTCCGTGTCCGTTCGGGTCCGTTCGGATCCATTCGGGTCCGTTCAGGTCCGTCCGTGTCCGTCCGCGTCCGTTCGGATCCATTCGGATCCCTTCGGGTCCGTTCAGGTCCGTCCGTGTCCGTTCGGATCCATTCGGATCCCTTCGGGTCCGTTCAGGTCCGTCCGTGTCCGTTCGGGTCCGTTCGGATCCGTTCGGGTCCGTCCGGGTCCGTCCGTGTCCGTTCGGGTCCGTTCGGATCCGTTCGGGTCCGTCCGGGTCCGTCCGCCCGCGTCCGCCCCTGTCCCGCGCTCACCCTCCCCGCAGCACGTGACGTTGACGTCGGCGCTGGCGGCGGGGCCGGGGCTGAGCGCGCTGACGCCGCTGGTGGCGGTGACCCGGAAGCTGTAGCGGAGGCGCGCGCGGAGGCCGCTGACGGTGACCGCGGGCGCGCGCACGGCGGCGGCGCCGGGGCTGAAGCTGAGGCCGGAGCAGGGCGCGCACGGCCCCGCCCCCCCCCGCGCCGGGCACTGCCGGCACGAGACCGAGAACGAGAGGTCCCCGCGCTCCGCCCCGACCCGGGGGCGCGCCCACAGCAGCCGCGCCGCGGAGCCGTTGAGCAGGGCCTGGAGACCACGGGGGGCCGAGGGGGGAGCTGCGGGGGGGGGCAGAGAGAGAGAGAGAGAGGGGGAGATCGGATGGAGCGTCCCGATGGGTACAGAGCATCCCTATGGGGGGGGGGGCAGAGAGAGAGAGAGAGAGGGGGAGATCGGATGGAGCGTCCCGATGGGTACAGAGCATCCCTATGGGTACAGAGCATCCCTATGGGTACAGAGCATCCCTATGGGTATGGGATGGAGCGTCCCTATGGGTACAGAGCATCCCTATGGGTACAGAGCATCCCGATGAATACAGAGCATCCGTATGGATACAGAGCATCCCTATGGGTATGGGATGGAGCGTCCCGATGGGTACAGAGCATCCCTATGGGTACAGAGCATCCCTATGGATACAGAGCATCCCTATGGGTATGGGATGGAGCGTCCCGATGGGTACAGAGCATCCCTATGGGTACAGAGCATCCCGATGGGTACAGAGCATCCCTATGGGTATGGGATGGAGCGTCCCGATGGGTACAGAGCATCCCTATGGGTACAGAGCATCCCGATGGGTACAGAGCATCCCTATGGGTACAGAGCATCCGTATGGATACAGAGCATCCCTATGGGTACAGAGCATCCCTATGGGTATGGGATGGAGCGTCCCGATGGATACAGAGCAACCCTAGTGAGATAGAGCATCCCTATGGGTATGGGATGGAGCGTCCCGATGGAGATAGAGCATCCCTATGGGTATGGGATGGAGCATCCCGATGGATACAGAGCATCCCTATGGAGATAGAGCATCCCTATGGGTATGGGATGGAGCATCCCTATGGATACAGAGCATCCCGATGGATACAGAGCATCCCTATGGGTATGGGATGGAGCATCACGATGGATACAGAGCAACCCTACGGGTATGGGATGGAGCATCCCGATGGATACAGAGCATCCCTAGCGAGATTGAGCATCCCTATGGGTATGGGATGGAGCATCCCTAGGGAGCATCCCTATGGGTATGGGATGGAGCACCCCGATAGATACAGAGCATCCCTAGGGAGCATCCCTATGGGTATGGGATGGAGCATCCCTATGGTTATAGAGCATCCCTATGGAGCATCCCTATGGGTATGGGATGGAGCATCCCTGTGGAGCATGGACATAGAGCATCCTTATGGATATGGGGTACAGCAGGGATACAGCATCCCTATGATGGATATTGGATAGAGCATCCCTATGGATATGGATAGAGCAGGGATAGAGCATCCCTGTGGAGCAGAGACATAGAGATCCCTATGGATATGGGATGGAGCATCCCAATGGAGCATGGGGATAGAGCAACCTAATGATGGATATGGGATAGAACATCCCAGTGGATACAGGATAGAGCATCCATATAGACCAAGGGATACAGCATCCCTATGGATATGGGGTAGAGCATCGCTATGCATATAGGATAGAGCATCCCTATGAGCTTGGATGATGGAGTCTGGACCCCCAGTTCCACCTCCCCCCATATCCTCAGCCCCCCAGTTCCCCCCTCCATAGACCCAGGCCCCCAATACCCCATAGACCCCCATATTCCCCCATAGCCCCCCCCATAGCCCCCCCTGGTGCCTACCGGAGCAGCGGAGCTCGGGGCCCTCGCCGGGGGCCCGGAAGTGCCCGGGGCTGCAGGCACAGGCAACGGCGCCGGGGACCAGAGCCTGGCTCTCGGGGGGGCAGGGCTCACACCGCCCCCCCCCACCTCCGCCTTGAAGCTCCCGGGGGGGCAGGCTTGGGGGA
Organism: Pezoporus wallicus; assembly: GCF_028554395.1. Lineage (NCBI taxonomy): Eukaryota > Metazoa > Chordata > Aves > Psittaciformes > Psittacidae > Pezoporus > Pezoporus wallicus. The sequence goes on along the minus strand of NW_026635885.1, from coordinate 4,343 downwards.
GGGGGTGGGAGAGAGAGAGGGGTAATGTGGGGATACAGCTGGGACACAGTGACCCATAGCGCCCCATAGCGCCCATAGCACCCGTAGCACCCCATAGTGAACATACAGTGCTCCATAGCGCTCATACACTACCTCATAGCACCCATAGCACCTACACACTGCCCCATAGTGCCCATAGCACCCATACACTGCCCCATAGAACTCATAGCACCCATACACTGCCCCGTACTGCCCATAGCACCCATACACTGTCCCATAGCCCCCATATCACCCATAGTACCCATAGCACCACATAGCACCCATAGCCCCCATAGCACCCATACAGTGCCCCATAGCACCCATACACTGCCCCGTAGCATCCATAGCACCCATAGCACCCATACAGTGTCCCATAGCACCATAGCCCCCATAGCACCCATACAATGCCCCACAGCACCGTAGGCCCTATAGCACCCATACAGTGCCCAATAGCACCCATAGCACCCACACACTGCCCCATAGCACCCATAGCACCTATAGCACCTATACATGCCCGATAGCACCCATAGCACACACACACACTGCCCCATAGCACCCATAGCACCTATAGCACCCATACGTACCCAATAGCACCCACAGCACCCACACACTGCCCCATAGCACCCATAGCACCTATAGCACCCATACACTACCCCATAGCACCCACAGCCCCCATACCCCCCCATACTCACGCCTGCACCCGGCCCCTCCATCGTCCTCGCTGCCGGCCCCGCACTCGCAGCCCTGTGCCGGGGGCTCTGCCCACCTCCCGTCCTCCCGGCAGTACATGAGGGGCCCCCCGGCGCCCGCCGGCACGGCCCCCGGCACGCAGCGGCCCTGCACGGGCGCCACGAGCTCGCGGGGCAGCGTGGGGGGGAAGCGGGCGCGCAGCGCGGTCACGGCCGGGCAGCGCTGCAGGAAGAGGCGCACCGAGAGCAGCGCCAGGCACGCGCCCACGTCCTGGAAGGCCACGTAGAAGCCGGCGCGGCTCAGGGGGCCCAGGCGCAGCGTGCGCCGGTTCAGACCCCCCCCACCGCCACCGCCGCGCCGCGGTCCGGTCCGGGTCAGGTGCTCGGCCGCCACCGTGCCCACCTTCACGTAGGGGTTCTCCATCCACGGCGGCGACAGCGCCGTGGCCGTGTCGGCGTCGGCCTCGTGGTAGAACACGGTGAAGGTCTCCTTGCAGGGCCGCGGTGGGAAGGAGGCGGCGCGGCCGCGGCGGTGCTGGGACCCAGAAGTGTTGCTATGGGCGTCATGGTTGGCGAGGAGACCGTGGATGTCAATGGCGTTGCTATGGGCATCGCGGTTGTCATGGTGATCGTGGTACCCAGAAGCGTTGCTATGGGCATCGTGGTTGGCGAGGAGACCGTGGATGTCAATGGCGTTGCTATGGGCATCGTGGTTGGGTACGAGGATGGGCATCGTGGTTGGCGTGGATGTCAATGGCGTTGCTATGGGCATCGCGGTTGTCATGGTGATCGTGGTACCCAGAAGCGTTGCTATGGGCATCGTGGTTGGCGAGGAGACCGTGGATGTCAATGGCGTTGCTATGGGCATCGCGGTTGTCATGGTGATTGTGGTACCCAGAAGCGTTGCTATGGGCATCGTGGTTGGCGAGGAGACCGTGGATGTCAATGGCGTTGCTATGGGCATCGCGGTTGTCATGGTGATCGTGGGACGCAGAAGCGTTGCTATGGGCGTCAGGGTTGGCATGGAGACCGTGGATGTCAGTGGCGTTGCTATGGACATTGCGGTTGTCATGGTGATCGTGGTACCCAGAAGCGTTGCTATGGGCATTGTGGTTGTGATGGAGACCGTGGTTGTCCATGGCGTTGCTAAGGGGATCGTGGTACCCAGAAGTGTTGCTATGGGCATCATCGTTGCTAAGAGCATCGTGGTTGGCATGGAGGCCGTGGTTGTCAATGGTGTTGCTATGGGCATCATCGTTGCTAGGACCATTGCTAAGAGCATCATAGTATCCAGGGTAGTTGCTATGGGCATCATCATTGTTAACAGCATCGTGGTATCCAGGGGCGTTGCTATGGGCATCGTGGTTGGCATGGAGACCGTGGTCATCAATGGCGTTGCCATGGGCATCTTCGTTGCTACGAGCATCACGGTATCCAGCGTAGTTGCTATGGGTGTCATGGTTGTCATGGCGATTGCGGTACCCAGCCGTGTTGCCACGGGCACCGTGGGTACCAAGACCAGTGTGAAGAGCATCATGGTTGCCAAGGGCGCGGTGGTTGCCAGGGCTGTTGCCAAGAGCATCCCGGTTGCCAGGCAGGTTGCTAAGGCCGTCACCAGGAGCATCCCGGTCCCCAGGGCCGTTCCCAGGCGCACCCCGGTGCCCTGCTCCGTTGCCGGTGGCGCGGCGGCGCCGGTGCCGGTGCCGGGGGAGGCTGTCGCAGGCCAGGACGCTGTAGTGCAGCTCCAGGTAGACGTGGGTGGCCCCGCGGCGCGGCACCCACCGCGACCGGAGCCAACTGTTCTGGGGGGGGCCGGGGGGGGCCAGCGCCGAGCACACCTCGAACGTGCGCACGGAGGAGCCGCGCTCGGGGTCCAGCGCCGAAACCTCCTCCCACTGCCGGCAATGGGGACGGGGGGGAGCGATGGGAGAGGCGTCCCCGGCCATCCCCATATCCCATAATATCCCTTATCCCATAATATCCCATACCCCATACCCTATATGCCATACCCCACATCCCATACCCTATATCCCATACTGCATAATCTCATATCCTATATCCCATACCCCATATCCCATACCCCACATCCCATATCCCCATAGCCCATAATATCCCGTATCCCACAATAACCCTTATCCCATAATCCCATACCCCATATCCTATACTCCATACCCCATACCCCATATCCCATACCCCATACCACATACCCCATACCCCATATCCCATACCCCACATCCCATAATATCCTGTTTCCCAACCCCACCTGCCCCACTCCCTGTGGATACACCGTCCATTTCAGATCCGTTGTCTCCAGCCCCAGCATCCCGGGACAAGGGTATCCAGCCCCACATCCCCCCATCCCGCCCCACATCCCACAGGATACTCCAGCCCCACATCCATTTCAGCCCCACATCCGTTGTCTCCAGCCTCGTGTTCAGCCCCACATCCCTGGGGGGACCCAGCTCCACAGGAGGGTTAGGGGGTCCAGCCCCACATTCCATAGGATCCCCGTCCCAGCCCCACATCCCACAGGATCCCCATCTCCAGCCCCACATCCCATAGGATCCCCGTCCCAGCCCCACATTCCATAGGATCCCTGTCTCCAGCCCCACATTCCAGCTCCACATCCCATAGGATCCCCATCTCCAGCCCCACATCCCATAGGATCCCCGTCCCAGCTCCACATCCCACAGGATACCTGTTCCAGCCCCACATCCCATAGGATCCCCATCCTGTCCCCACATCCCACAGGATCCCCGTCCCATCCCTACATCCCATAGGATCCCTGTTCCAGCCCCACATCCCACAGGATCCCCGTCCCGGCCCCACATCCCACAGGATCCCTGTTCCAGCCCCACATCCCATAGGATCCCTGTTCCAGCCCCACATCCCATAGGATCCCTGTCCCAGCCCCACATCCCACAGGATCCCCGTCCCATCCCAACATCCCATAGGATCCCTGTTCCAGCCCCACATCCCACAGGATCCCCGTCCCATCCCTACATCCCATAGGATCCCTGTTCCAGCCCCACATCCCACAGGATCCCCGTCCCGGCCCCACATCCCACAGGATCCCTGTCCCGGCCCCACATCCCATAGGATCCCTGTTCCAGCCCCACATCCCATAGGATCCCTGTCCCGGCCCCACATCCCACAGGATCCCCGTCCCATCCCTACATCCCATAGGATCCCTGTTCCAGCCCCACATCCCATAGGATCCCTGTTCCAGCCCCACATCCCACAGGATCCCCGTCCCGGCCCCCCATCCCCCAGGATCCCCGTCCCAGCCCCAAAGGACCCCAATGCTCACCCACCACAGCGCACCCCAACAGCACCCACAGCCACAGCCCCCACAGCCCCATGGCGGAGGGGGGGGGTCCCAGTGCCCCTCCCCCCCCCGGGGGGGGGCCCCCGGTGCCCGTGGATGGGGGAGGGGGCGGATTTTGGGGTGAATCCGGGCGGGGTTGGGTCCGTTCGTGCCCGCGGGTCCCGGTCCCTGGGTCCGGCCCGGGCCCCTCCCCCCCCCCCAGCAGGGAGGGGCCGGGAACGGGGGGAGGGGCAGGAAACGCCTTTGTTGAGCGCTTCCCCCCGGGGGGAGGGGAGGATGCGGGGTGGTGACCCCGGGCAGGGAGGAGG
>NW_026635884.1:0-1962 GCF_028554395.1 Pezoporus wallicus | reverse complement strand
GGGTCAATGGGGTTGGGGGGTTCAGTGGGGTTGGGGTTAGGGAGGGGGTTCAAGTTGGGTTTGCGGGGGGCTCAATGGGGTTGATGGGTGCCCCATGGGGATGTCTCCCTGTGTCTCTCTATGTGTGTCCCCATGTATTCCCATGGGTCCCTATATGTATCTCTATGTATCCCATGTATCCCTATGGGTGTCCCCATGTCCCTCATTGTCTCCTTATGGGTCCCTCAATGTCTCCCCATGGTTCCCCCCATGTCTCCCCATGGGTCCCTCAATGTCCCCCCATGTCCCTCAATGTCTCCCTATGGGTCCCTCAATGTCTGCCCATATATCCCAATGTCTCCCTATGGTTCCCCCCATGTCTCCCCATATATGTCAATGTCTCCCCATGTCCCCCCCCTATATCTCAATGTCTCCCTATGGTTAACCCCCATATATCCCAATGTCTCTCTATGGTTCCCCCCATGTATCTCAATGTCTCCCTATGGGTCCCTCAATGTCCCCCCATGTCCCTCAATGTCTCCTTATGAGTCCCTCAATGTCTCCCCATATATCCCAATGTCTCCCTATGGTTCCCCCCATGGTTCCCCCCATATATCCCAATCTCTCCCCATATATCCCAATGTCTCTCTATGGTTCCCCCCATGGTTCCCCCCATATATCCCTATGTCTCCCCATATATCCCAATGTCTCTCTATGGTTCCCCCCATGTCTCTCTATGGTTCCCCCCATATATCCCAATGTCTCTCTATGGTTCCCCCCATGTCTCTCTATGGTTCCCCCCATATATCCCAATGTCTCTCTATGGTTCCCCCCGTATATCCCAATGTCTCGCGATGGTCCCCCCCGGTCTCTCTATGGTTCCCCCCATGTCTCTCCCCATGGTTCCCCCATATCTCCCCATGTCTCTCTCTATGGTTCCCCCCATATCTCTCTCTATGGTTCCCCCATGTCTCTCTATGGTTCCCCCATGTCTCTCTATGGTTCCCCAATGTCTCTCTATGGTTCCCCCCATACATCCCATGGTTCCCCAATGTCTCTCTATGGTTCCCCCATGTCTCCCCATGGTTCCCCCCATGTCTCTCTATGGTTCCCCCCATGTCTCTCTATGGTTCCCCCCATGTCTCTCTATGGTTCCCCCATGTCTCTCTATGGTTCCCCAATGTCTCCCCATGGTTCCCCAACGTCTCCCCATGGTCCCCCCATGGTTCCCCCATGTCTCCCCATGGTTCCCCCCATGTCTCCCCATGGTTCCCCAACGTCTCCCCATGGTCCCCCCATGTCTCTCTATGGTTCCCCCCATATATCCCAATGTCTCTCTATGGTTCCCCCCATATATCCCAATGTCTCTCTATGGTCCCCCCATGTCTCTCTATGGTTCCCCCCATGTCTCCCCATGGTTCCCCCCATGTCTCTCTATGGTTCCCCCCATGTCTCTCTATGGTTCCCCAATGTCTCTCTATGGTTCCCCAATGTCTCTCTATGGTTCCCCCAATGTCTCTCTATGGTTCCCCCATGTCTCTCTATGGTTCCCCCCATGTCTCCCCATGGTCCCCCCATGTCTCCCCATGGTCCCCCCATGTCTCTCGCTGGCGCAGGCACGAAGCTGGACAGCTCCGGGGTGGCCTTCGCGGTGGTGGGCGCGTGCCAGGCGCTGGGGCTCCCCGACGTCCACCTCGCGCTCTCCGAGGACCACGCGTGGGTCGCGTTCGGGGCCGGGGGGCTGCAGACGGCCGAGGTCACGTGGCACGGCAAGGGGAACGAGGACCGCAGGGGCAGAGCGTGGCAGCGGGCGTGGCAGAGAGGGTCAGACAGGGGTCAGCCGGGGGGCGAGGGGTGGGAGCCGTGGGGCAGGGATGGGGCCATGGGGCAGGGATGGGGCCATGGGGCAGGGATGGGGCCATGGGGCACAGATGGAGCCATGGGGCGGGGATGGGGCCGGGGCGGGGGATGGGGCCATGGGGC
>NW_026635883.1:0-19851 GCF_028554395.1 Pezoporus wallicus | reverse complement strand
TTTCCAAAAAAGTCACCAGGGCCAGTGAGATTTTTTCCCACCAAAGCCATGCAAGGCTGTCAGCCCACTTCTTTCCCAGAAATATAGTGTGACAATTGTCTAGATATGTAAATGTTGTGTTTCTGCCAGGATTAGGCAAGCCATTCACCACCCGCTTGTGTGGTCAGGGATACCACACTGACATGGGTGACCAAGGGGAAAGCACAGGGGGACCAAGGGGCTGCTATGAGCATCTTACAGCATTTGTTGACCACTTTGATTCTGTGTCACTCCTTTTACGTGTTCGTAGTTACCTGGATGGGATGGATGGTTTAACTCCTATTGGTAGTGATGAATGTGGTTTTAGGCTGGTGCAAGCCATAGACAGTTGGATCTTGTAGGACACGGCTGCAGCAGAGAGCTGGACCAGGAAGGTATTGCATGACCTCTAGCCGTGCTTCTAAACTATGCACCAGGCAAGAGTCCTGCTCGGGAACTTTGGGTCTCAGTGGTTTCAGTGCATGAGAAGAGCAAGAGAACCTGCTCAGGCAGTGTATTTCAGTACCCTTTCTGCCCCCAGGTCCCACTGGAAAGTCAAATCAAGCCCCGATATTTGTTTGTTAATGTGGCGATTTGTTATATCTCCAGCCCTCAGCACCTCTGCTGCCTCCATGGCCTTGGCATGAACCTCTTGCTCAGCGGGACAAGGCACCATCCTCTCTGCTCACCCCAAAAAGCTGGATTCGGGAAAGGGAAGGTGGAGAAATTTGGATGCACACAGTCCCCAGGCCCTGAAGCTGTGCACCAACCTCCACCGGGCGGCAGCATTGCCCCCGCTCAACTCACTGCGCGTCCCTCGCGCAAGCCCCAGCATCCCTGTGGGTGTTCCCGCACATCTGTGTGTGTCCCCCATGCGTTCACACACACTCCGCACCCCCGCGCATCCCGCCGTACGTTCCCCTGCATAACCACCAGTGATGCCCGTGCGCAAAGCCCCAAGCAGGCAAATGGTTTCAGTGGCCGGGACAAGGCATGGTTCAGTTGCAGTTTTCTAGTTCTGGGGTGTACATCTGGCCTCAGGAGCCTTCTGTTTCACATAAGTAAGAGGAAGAAAAATCATATTGAAAGTTGGCAGTGAGGAAGTTACGCTGCCCAGGACTGTCACAGCTGTGGCCAAGGGCCGAGCAGAAGCTGTGGCTGTGCTGGTGCACAAGGAGCTGTCTAAAGACAGCTGCCTCTATTTTACATTCTGAGGACTGCAAGGGAGTGTGTTGAGGTTAAAATGTGTATTTTTGTACACAAAGGAGCAAGTTCCCTTCTACAATGCTGATGCTGCAGCAAACTAAGTTTGGGAAGCCCTGTTTGGGAAGGAGCAGCGCTCCTTAGCCTGCCTGTCACATGCAACATTGATGGGCTGAAAAACAGAGAGCCTGGGCCCTGCTGGTGGTTTTCCTGTTTCAGACTCATGAAAATAAGAAGTTGATGTCCTTTATTGTCCTTCTGTATCAAGCCTTCTTTATTTTAAACAGCTAAAATGTGAGCGGGTTGCTTATTTGGTGAGTGGCCTAAGATACCTGTGGGAATTTCTCGCCTGTGTTGGACCAGTTCCATGCTCCCCAGTGTGAGACCAGAGAAGAGGATGCTTGGGGTGGGGGTCTTGCCCAAGTGCATGAATACCTGATGGAGGAATGAGGATGATGGAGCCAGGATCTTCCCAGCAGAGCCCGGTGCCAGGACCAGAGGCGACAGGGAGAAACCAAAACGCAGAAGGCTCCGTCTAAGCATCAGGAAAATATTTTGTTCTGTTTTGGTTGCATCCCTGGAGACATTCCAGCCCTGAGGGGACACAGCACAGAGCAACCAGGACAGGGTGGCCCTGCCCTGAGCAGCTGCTAGGGCTGGTGGTGTCCAGAGTACTCTGTTGTCCTGTGCAAATTAAACATACGGAAAATGCTGGAAACTGCCAGGCAATTAACCAACCGAGTTCAACAGAAAGCAGAGCAGGGAAAGCATCTTAGCAGAAGACGAGCTAAACATTTGACCAAGTCTGCCCAGCAACAGTGTAAAACGTTGCACATGGTGATTTCCACCCTGGAATAAGGCAGCTGTGTGTTGGCGAGGGAAGACAGGCTCTGCCTGAGCAGTGATGCTGTGGTACTGGCGATGGCCATCAAGAATCTCAGTCCCAACAAGCTTCTCACTTGTGGGTGCAACCTCACCACCACAGCTCGGCATCAAATATGTGGGCACAGTTTAGCCCTATGGGGCTTGCTGCCCAAATGTGTCTTGTACAGCTTCAACTCTAGGAAGGACTGCAGCCTTAAGGTTTTCTCTTCTGCTCAGTTTACACAACTGTACGTAATTAAGTAGTACAATATGTGTGTTAAATTCCATTGATGATTCCATTTACCTTCTCCCTAAGCACATTTGCAACACAGGCCTGCAAAAGAAACAGTCTGGGGTTGGTTTTTTTTTCAGTTCTGGAATTCATTCTTTGAATTCTTTTGGTTCTCATTTCCTGAGTGGGAAAAAAAAAAAAAAAAAAAAAAAAAAGAAGCAGTGCTGATTTAACAACTATGGTTTTGTAAACTGATTACACACTCCTGGGGAGGAGTTTCGAGGAGGAAAGAGCTGTGCAGTTCATAAGTATCTCGGTCTGGGATTGCTGCAGTCTCCTCTGCCTGTGAACGTGCTGGTGAAGGGCAGCATTCCTGCTCGTCTTGAAGCAGCAGCATGGCTGATAAGCTTGTGGAGAGCAAGATCAGGTGTGACAAAGTAACCCTCTTTACAGAGAGAGGCTGCCGTTACTGCAGGAATGCCGAGGAGATGCTCAAGCAGTACAACTTTGTGCCTGGAGCCCTGGAAGTTGTTGATATCACCCAGCGCAAGGATGTCCAGGATTACCTGCAGCAAAGAACAGGGCATAGAACCGTAAGTTCTCGCAGTTGTTCCACAGCACTTGCTGATCCTCTATCCCAGGGCGGCCACACCCTGGCCAGCTGCTGCAGAGGTGGAGGTGAGGGCTCTTTCCCCACGGCTTTTCCTGCCGGATCACGGGGAGAAACTGCAGCCCGCTGCACTGGAAAGGAAGTTCCTTGCTTTGCCCGCCCTGTGCGTCCCGTCGCTGTAGCTACTGCAGGGCGAGTGCTCGGTGCCGAGGTGAGCGCCCGCTCCTCACCGCAGCAGCCGGAGGTGCGGAGCTTTGCCTGCCCAAGCTCTCACATGCAGGGCAGGAGCCACCCCTCCGTGGTCCCCGCACCTCTGCGTAATGAACACAACTTTGCTTTGACTCCCAGTCCACCCCAGTGAGAGCAACATCCAGCGATGCCCAGGGGGCGAAGCAGAAGGGACATGCTGGCGATCTGCCTCGCCACTGGTGCTTCAGGGGATTTTTCCTGCACTGGGTGTGCCTCCAGACATGTGGCTTGACTCAGCCCAGGGAAAACTCAGAACTGGAAGGCTGCTTTCAGTGCAGCAGGACTGCTAGAGGCTCTGACAGAGGTGTTCCAGTGTCTGTCCTGCCTGAAGGACAGCAAAGCACCAGTGCACCTCCTGTAGAACGCTTGCTCTTGGAGTCAAGTCTCTGTCCTGCTTGTGCCTGATCCTGCTGGCTCGGTTTTAGCCTCTTAGGGGTACCAGAGGGAACCATAGCTCTCGCATGACGCCCCTGGCCCTGTCCTGAGTGTGGGTACAGGGCAGCAGCATGTGGGCACGTGCAGATTTGCCCCTGCCAGGGCAAGACTATGGGCAGCCATCGACTCCCCTCCAAGGCTTTCTGAGCTGCCATTTTCCATTGACCCTTTTCCCCCTTGCTGTTTTATGCCTGTTCTGGCCCATGTCTTTTGTCTTCACTGCCTGAGCTATTACTGTCTCAATAATTCTACTCCCGCTGGTGTTTCCATCTCTTTTTATCTTCCCTGGCTTGCAGCTGTGGCTGTGGTGGTGTCAGCAGTGGTTCACTTCCCTCTGCGGCAAAGCTTTGCCTTCAGAAGCCTTGGATCTAAGGATCCAGAATGGCTCCTGGCCTTCAGGAGAGGCTGGAGTTTAATTTGGTTTTTACCTTTGTTTCTGCACTGATTGCTGTCATCTTGCTGCCAGGCAACCATCATGAGGTGGGCAGGAGAAGGGACAAGCACAGGCAGGAAAACAGCAGAGGCTGTTTCAGGGCTGTGAGGTAGGAGGAGAGCAAAAGGCCAGAGAAAGGGTATGTGGAGAAGGCGCTGAGCGAGAAAGGCGAGTTTGAAGGGCCAAGGGACTTTGATAGTGATGGTGGCCGTTAGGGAGACAGCACATGCCACCCAGCGCCTTCACGTGCTGGGAAGCGCCCGGGAGCACGCTTGGAGAGCCTGCTGTGGGCACACGCATGGTTCATACGCAGGTCTCAGCCCTTGGAGCTGCTCGCTCACTGCTCTGGGATCATGTGCTTGGAGCATCTCCAGCACTAACCCAGAGTGTGTTTTTACCCTTCTGCAGCCTCTCTGAAATGCAGGGGCTTCCCCTGCCCCCTTTTGTCTCGCAGCGGTTTTCAGAGAGACGGGAACTGGGCATGGGAACAGGAGGATTTCGTAAATCGTGGTCTCCCTGGTGCACAGTCTGCTTCCAAGACAAATCCTTTCCCCACATTCTGCCTTCAGCAACCAGCTCTTCTGATTAACCTGTGGCATTGCTTTGTGCTCAGCTGCCTGTTGTCTTCATTGGGAGATGCTGCATCGGAGGATTATCCGACCTGCAGAACATGGACTGCAAGCTCCCCAGAATACTGCAGCAGATCGGTGCCCTGCAGTAGTGTAAGGGTAAGCCTGAGGACTCTGGCGTGTGCTACAAAAACAAGGAGATGGAGCCGGGCCAGCAGCTTGAGTCAAACAGCTGAGAGATCCCGTGGGTAAAATCTAGACTTGCTGTCCTCACAGAAAAGAACTTAGGAGTCTGACCAGAGGAATTTAGCAATGCCAGCTGGGCTTACAATAGATGTCACGTACGTCGTATGTGGGCATATAGACAAAATCTCTGTGCATTTACGCAGACACACACATGTGTCTGCAATCAGGTGAAATACATAGCTATGTACACACATGGAAAAACACTGTTTAGCAGCATTTTCTTGATCTAATAGTTCCAAGCAGCTGTCTACCTTTTTTGTCTGCTGCTTCTGCTTTCAGGAGAGAGATGACCAGGAGCTGCATCTGCCTCATTCTGACATTCAGCAGCTTCCTGAAGGAAATTCCTGGAAACTTCCTTCTGCGGGATCAGGTGCATCCTCCCGGCCAATGCAGCTTCTTTCCCTGTCAGTGATCTGTGGTTTGAGATGTGAACGTATCTCCATTCTTTCTGCAGCTCCACAACATGATCTGCTTCAGTCCAATAAAATACACTTGCTCTAAGCGTCTGTGTCCACTGTTGTAGTTCTTTTGCGCAGAGACCTATCCACGCACTCATCTGCAATCAATGCCTCTCTGCTCTCTGCAATCCGTTTCCCACCTGTCTCTCCCTACTGATCTCCACAAACTTCTCCGTGTTTGTTTCCCACATCATGTACAAATGTCATGACAATGGTCTGAGTGGGAGGGATGCACAGACTGCTGTACTGCTGGTGGCAGGTGGTGCAGTGCTGAGGATGGCTGAGGCAGCCTGTACACGCATCCCCTGCTCTGAGAACTCATCTGCTCCTAGCTGATGTCTCATGGAAGGGCCACGACAAGGCCTCAGAGTACTCTTTTGTCAATGGTTTTGTTACAGCACGGCTGCCATCAGGATGTGACGGGGGTTCTCATTTACACTGCAGTGCTGTCAAGTGACGAGCAGGTCAGGACTGAACACACTAGCGCCTCCTGCTGAGAAGGCTGCTGGCTGCAGAACGACCACTGAGGTAATGTAAGAAGTTCACAGATGCTGGTTTTGCAGTTGGCCATTAACCAAGTATAACTGTCAGAACTAGATAACAAGATGGTGGTTAAGGCAGGAAACTCGGGCAGGAACCGGGTTAGTGGTTCACCAATGTGCAGAAACCATACAATAAAAGGAGATTAGCAAATAATGGGAGTGGGCTCTCAGATTAGAGTAGTGGGAGATGTAAAGATTACATTTTGTAGCTAAGGCTTGGCCAGACATTAGGAGAAAGGTATAGAAAATAGTCCAGTGGAGTGAAAGTCCCTTAGAGGAATTTCTAAGGGAAACCCAGAAAGTTTTTGTAAAGCAAGAGAAGGAGAAACAAAACCAGCAAAAATTAGGATGTCCATGGTGAATCAAATAGTGGAAACGAGAATATAGAACCCGTGGCTCCAGGAGGCCGCGGGGCCTGGACAAGTGGTGCGAGAGGGGGAGGCAGTAGTAGTAGGGGGCTGGGGAAATCTTGGCAGTGGCCACCAACTCCCCTCCCAGCCACAGGATGCAGAAAGAGCAGACACTTTAAACATGAGTGCCGTAAACTTAGAAAGGAGGAGAAGGTGATCCCACTGATGATGTTCAAAGACACCGAATAGGGGGTCAGGGGTTCCTCAACCTGAGGTTCATCCGCAACCCCTTGATGAATTTAAAGGTAAGACCTTAGGATGAGGAGGTGGCCCTTTTAATAGACACAGAGGCAGCCAGAGCCGTACTGGCTCAGGGGACTGAAATCATCAAACCAAAGGCTAACTGTTTCAGGAGGGATTTTCAGTTCCCATATTTGAAGAAACTACCCTGAAATTAAATAGCGAAACAATTCAAGGGCAATTGTTACACATTTGAGAAGCAGGAATCAATTTGCTAGGGAGAGATTTAGTTGTACAACTAGGGTTAGAAATGAAAACTTACGGGGATCAAATTTGGTTTCAATTAACAGAACAGGATGAGGAAAAGATAGACCCAGTCATTTGGGTAAAAGAGGGAAACAGAGGAGGATTAGATATATCTCCCTTAAAGATCAAATTGAAAAGGGAAGATGAGGTAGTTAATCAGAAACAATATCCTATTCCTTTAGAGGGACAAAACGGATTACAGACAATCATAGAAAACCTAGTTAAGGATGGGCTTCCAGAACCCTGTATGTCTCCCTTTAACACATCAATCTTACCTGTACGAAAAACTGACGGGTCATATCATTTGGCGCAAGACTTGAGAAAACTGAACCAAATGGTTCAGGTCTGACGTCCAGCGGTCCCAAATCCTTATACCTTGTTAAGTAAAATACCACATGACCATGGATGGTTCAGTGTAGTGGACATAAAAGATGCCTTTTGGGCATGTCCACTAGGCCCAGAGAATAGAGGCATGTTTACCTTTGAATGGAAAAACCTTACACAGGACATAAACAACAGTACAGATGGACTGTCTTACCACAGGGATTTACTGAGTCACCAAATCTATTTGGACAAGTATTGGAACAGGTGCTAGAGAAATTTAATCTGCCCCCTGATGTCAGTGTATTGCAATATGTAAATGCACCTGATCCTGCAGAAGGAAGTTTCCAGGAATTTCCTTCAGGAAGCTGCTGAATGTCAGAATGAGGCAGATGCAGCTCCTGGTCATCTCTCTCCTGAAAGCGGAAACAGCAGACAAAAACGGTAGACAGCTGCTTGGAACTATTAGATCAAGAAAATGCTGCTAAACAGTGTTTTTTCCATGTGTGTACATAGCTAGGTAGGACCTCAGGTTGAGACCCCCCCCTATTCAGTGTCTTTAAACTTTATGAGTGGGATCACTTTCTCCTCTTTTCTAAGCTCAGGGCACTCACGTTTAAAGTGTCCACTCTTTCCACATAGGAAACATCCTGTGGGTGGGAGTGCAGTTTCGTACTCTCCTAGGAAATTCAACAAGGCAAGACAAGTGGACACTCATAGGCAGGATCGGGTGCATCCTCCTGGCCAATGCAGCAGAGGGTTAAGAGCTGCTGAAAACAACATGAGCATGCAGAAGTTTGCACAAATCAGTTTAAGCTCTCGAGGACTCTCTGAAATATGAGCTCATTATTCTGCCAAGAACTGAAGGACTTTGAACTTGCCAGGAACAAAGCGTTTGGGTTTCCTGCACCTTTTCAAGCATGGGAGAATGCCTGTGGTTTCTGCTCTTCCCTTTCTGAGCAGGCCACTTTGACCGGCAGCTCCCACTGATGCCATTGGGGAATTTTAGGCTTCTTGGCAAGCTGCAGCGGTGGGGACAGGCTTGTGCTGCCTCATCCCAGCCCTCAACCCGGAATCCTCAAACTCTGGAACAAGCATGGTCCCTTCTGCTATGACAATCATTTGTGGCTTCTGCCACTACTTTTCTCTTTTCCCCTGGGATTAGAAGGTCATTTACATATTGCAATACACTGACATCAGGGGGCAGATTAAATTTCTCTAGCACCTGTTCCAATACTTGTCCAAATAGATTTGGTGACTCAGTAAATCCCTGTGGTAAGACAGTCCATCTGTACTGTTGTTTATGTCCTGTGTAAGGTTTTTCCATTCAAAGGTAAACATGCCTCTATTCTCTGGGCCTAGTGGACATGCCCAAAAGGCATCTTTTATGTCCACTACACTGAACCATCCATGGTCATGTGGTATTTTACTTAACAAGGTATAAGGATTTGGGACCGCTGGACGTCAGACCTGAACCATTTGGTTCAGTTTTCTCAAGTCTTGCGCCAAATGATATGACCCGTCAGTTTTTCGTACAGGTAAGATTGATGTGTTAAAGGGAGACATACAGGGTTCTGGAAGCCCATCCTTAACTAGGTTTTCTATGATTGTCTGTAATCCGTTTTGTCCCTCTAAAGGAATAGGATATTGTTTCTGATTAACTACCTCATCTTCCCTTTTCAATTTGATCTTTAAGGGAGATATATCTAATCCTCCTCTGTTTCCCTCTTTTACCCAAATGACTGGGTCTATCTTTTCCTCATCCTGTTCTGTTAATTGAAACCAAATTTGATCCCCGTAAGTTTTCATTTCTAACCCTAGTTGTACAACTAAATCTCTCCCTAGCAAATTGATTCCTGCTTCTCAAATGTGTAACAATTGCCCTTGAATTGTTTCGCTATTTAATTTCAGGGTAGTTTCTTCAAATATGGGAACTGAAAATCCCTCCTGAAACAGTTAGCCTTTGGTTTGATGATTTCAGTCCCCTGAGCCAGTACGGCTCTGGCTGCCTCTGTGTCTATTAAAAGGGCCACCTCCTCATCCTAAGGTCTTACCTTTAAATTCATCAAGGGGTTGCGGCTGAACCTCAGGTTGAGGAACCCCTGACCCCCCTATTCGGTGTCTTTGAACATCATCAGTGGGATCACCTTCTCCTCCTTTCTAAGTTTACGGCACTCATGTTTAAAGTGTCTGCTCTTTCTGCATCCTGTGGCTGGGAGGGGAGTTGGTGGCCACTGCCAAGATTTCCCCAGCCCCCTACTACTACTGCCTCCCCCTCTCGCACCACTTGTCCAGGCCCCTCGGCCTCCTGGAGCCACGGGTTCTATATTCTCGTTTCCACTATTTGATTCACCATGGACATCCTAATTTTTGCTGGTTTTGTTTCTCCTTCTCTTGCTTTACAAAAACTTTCTGGGTTTCCCTTAGAAATTCCTCTAAGGGACTTTCACTCCACTGGACTATTTTCTATACCTTTCTCCTAATGTCTGGCCAAGCCTTAGCTACAAAATGTAATCTTTACATCTCCCACTACTCTAATCTGAGAGCCCACTCCCATTATTTGCTAATCTCCTTTTATTGTATGGTTTCTGCACATTGGTGAACCACTAACCCGGTTCCTGCCCGAGTTTCCTGCCTTAACCACCATCTTGTTATCTAGTTCTGACAGTTATACTTGGTTAATGGCCAACTGCAAAACCAGCATCTGTGAATTTCTTACATTACCTCAGTGGTCGTTCTGCAGCCAGCAGCCTTCTCAGCAGGAGGCGCTAGTGTGTTCAGTCCTGACCTGCTCGTCACTTGACAGCACTGCAGTGTAAATGAGAACCCCCGTCACATCCTGATGGCAGCCGTGCTGTAACAAAACCATTGACAAAAGAGTACTCTGAGGCCTTGTCGTGGCCCTTCCATGAGACATCAGCTAGGAGCAGATGAGTTCTCAGAGCAGGGGATGCGTGTACAGGCTGCCTCAGCCATCCTCAGCACTGCACCACCTGCCACCAGCAGTACAGCAGTCTGTGCATCCCTCCCACTCAGACCATTGTCATGACATTTGTACATGATGTGGGAAACAAACACGGAGAAGTTTGTGGAGATCAGTAGGGAGAGACAGGTGGGAAACGGATTGCAGAGAGCAGAGAGGCATTGATTGCAGATGAGTGCGTGGATAGGTCTCTGCGCAAAAGAACTACAACAGTGGACACAGACGCTTAGAGCAAGTGTATTTTATTGGACTGAAGCAGATCATGTTGTGGAGCTGCAGAAAGAATGGAGATACGTTCACATCTCAAACCACAGATCACTGACAGGGAAAGAAGCTGCATTGGCCGGGAGGATGCACCTGATCCCGCAGAAGGAAGTTTCCAGGAATTTCCTTCAGGAAGCTGCTGAATGTCAGAATGAGGCAGATGCAGCTCCTGGTCATCTCTCTCCTGAAAGCAGAAGCAGCAGACAAAAAAGGTAGACAGCTGCTTGGAACTATTAGATCAAGAAAATGCTGCTAAACAGTGTTTTTCCATGTGTGTACATAGCTATGTATTTCACCTGATTGCAGACACATGTGTGTGTCTGCGTAAATGCACAGAGATTTTGTCTATATGCCCACATACGACGTACGTGACATCTATTGTAAGCCCAGCTGGCATTGCTAAATTCCTCTGGTCAGACTCCTAAGTTCTTTTCTGTGAGGACAGCAAGTCTAGATTTTACCCACGGGATCTCTCAGCTGTTTGACTCAAGCTGCTGGCCCGGCTCCATCTCCTTGTTTTTGTAGCACACGCCAGAGTCCTCAGGCTTACCCTTACACTACTGCAGGGCACCGATCTGCTGCAGTATTCTGGGGAGCTTGCAGTCCATGTTCTGCAGGTCGGATAATCCTCCGATGCAGCATCTCCCAATGAAGACAACAGGCAGCTGAGCACAAAGCAATGCCACAGGTTAATCAGAAGAGCTGGTTGCTGAAGGCAGAATGTGGGGAAAGGATTTGTCTTGGAAGCAGACTGTGCACCAGGGAGACCACGATTTACGAAATCCTCCTGTTCCCATGCCCAGTTCCCGTCTCTCTGAAAACCGCTGCGAGACAAAAGGGGGCAGGGGAAGCCCCTGCATTTCAGAGAGGCTGCAGAAGGGTAAAAACACACTCTGGGTTAGTGCTGGAGATGCTCCAAGCACATGATCCCAGAGCAGTGAGCGAGCAGCTCCAAGGGCTGAGACCTGCGTATGAACCATGCGTGTGCCCACAGCAGGCTCTCCAAGCGTGCTCCCGGGCGCTTCCCAGCACGTGAAGGCGCTGGGTGGCATGTGCTGTCTCCCTAACGGCCACCATCACTATCAAAGTCCCTTGGCCCTTCAAACTCGCCTTTCTCGCTCAGCGCCTTCTCCACATACCCTTTCTCTGGCCTTTTGCTCTCCTCCTACCTCACAGCCCTGAAACAGCCTCTGCTGTTTTCCTGCCTGTGCTTGTCCCTTCTCCTGCCCACCTCATGATGGTTGCCTGGCAGCAAGATGACAGCAATCAGTGCAGAAACAAAGGTAAAAACCAAATTAAACTCCAGCCTCTCCTGAAGGCCAGGAGCCATTCTGGATCCTTAGATCCAAGGCTTCTGAAGGCAAAGCTTTGCCGCAGAGGGAAGTGAACCACTGCTGACACCACCACAGCCACAGCTGCAAGCCAGGGAAGATAAAAAGAGATGGAAACACCAGCGGGAGTAGAATTATTGAGACAGTAATAGCTCAGGCAGTGAAGACAAAAGACATGGGCCAGAACAGGCATAAAACAGCAAGGGGGAAAAGGGTCAATGGAAAATGGCAGCTCAGAAAGCCTTGGAGGGGGGTCGATGGCTGCCCATAGTCTTGCCCTGGCAGGGGCAAATCTGCACGTGCCCACATGCTGCTGCCCTGTACCCACACTCAGGACAGGGCCAGGGCGTCATGCGAGAGCTATGGTTCCCTCTGGTACCCCTAAGAGGCTAAAACCGAGCCAGCAGGATCAGGCACAAGCAGGACAGAGACTTGACTCCAAGAGCAAGCGTTCTACAGGAGGTGCACTGGTGCTTTGCTGTCCTTCAGGCAGGACAGACACTGGAACACCTCTGTCAGAGCCTCTAGCAGTCCTGCTGCACTGAAAGCAGCCTTCCAGTTCTGAGTTTTCCCTGGGCTGAGTCAAGCCACATGTCTGGAGGCACACCCAGTGCAGGAAAAATCCCCTGAAGCACCAGTGGCGAGGCAGATCGCCAGCATGTCCCTTCTGCTTCGCCCCTGGGCATCGCTGGATGTTGCTCTCACTGGGGTGGACTGGGGAGTCAAAGCAAAGTTGTGTTCATTACGCAGAGGTGCGGGGACCACGGAGGGGTGGCTCCTGCCCTGCATGTGAGAGCTTGGGCAGGCAAAGCTCCGCACCTCCGGCTGCTGCGGTGAGGAGCGGGCGCTCACCTCGGCACCGAGCACTCGCCCTGCAGTAGCTACAGCGACGGGACGCACAGGGCGGGCAAAGCAAGGAACTTCCTTTCCAGTGCAGCGGGCTGCAGTTTCTCCCCGTGATCCGGCAGGAAAAGCCGTGGGGAAAGAGCCCTCACCTCCACCTCTGCAGCAGCTGGCCAGGGTGTGGCCGCCCTGGGATAGAGGATCAGCAAGTGCTGTGGAACAACTGCGAGAACTTACGGTTCTATGCCCTGTTCTTTGCTGCAGGTAATCCTGGACATCCTTGCGCTGGGTGATATCAACAACTTCCAGGGCTCCAGGCACAAAGTTGTACTGCTTGAGCATCTCCTCGGCATTCCTGCAGTAACGGCAGCCTCTCTCTGTAAAGAGGGTTACTTTGTCACACCTGATCTTGCTCTCCACAAGCTTATCAGCCATGCTGCTGCTTCAAGACGAGCAGGAATGCTGCCCTTCACCAGCACGTTCACAGGCAGAGGAGACTGCAGCAATCCCAGACCGAGATACTTATGAACTGCACAGCTCTTTCCTCCTCGAAACTCCTCCCCAGGAGTGTGTAATCAGTTTACAAAACCATAGTTGTTAAATCAGCACTGCTTCTTTTTTTTTTTTTTTTTTTTTTTTTTTTCCCACTCAGGAAATGAGAACCAAAAGAATTCAAAGAATGAATTCCAGAACTGAAAAAAAAACCAACCCCAGACTGTTTCTTTTGCAGGCCTGTGTTGCAAATGTGCTTAGGGAGAAGGTAAATGGAATCATCAATGGAATTTAACACACATATTGTACTACTTAATTACGTACAGTTGTGTAAACTGAGCAGAAGAGAAAACCTTAAGGCTGCAGTCCTTCCTAGAGTTGAAGCTGTACAAGACACATTTGGGCAGCAAGCCCCATAGGGCTAAACTGTGCCCACATATTTGATGCCGAGCTGTGGTGGTGAGGTTGCACCCACAAGTGAGAAGCTTGTTGGGACTGAGATTCTTGATGGCCATCGCCAGTACCACAGCATCACTGCTCAGGCAGAGCCTGTCTTCCCTCGCCAACACACAGCTGCCTTATTCCAGGGTGGAAATCACCATGTGCAACGTTTTACACTGTTGCTGGGCAGACTTGGTCAAATGTTTAGCTCGTCTTCTGCTAAGATGCTTTCCCTGCTCTGCTTTCTGTTGAACTCGGTTGGTTAATTGCCTGGCAGTTTCCAGCATTTTCCGTATGTTTAATTTGCACAGGACAACAGAGTACTCTGGACACCACCAGCCCTAGCAGCTGCTCAGGGCAGGGCCACCCTGTCCTGGTTGCTCTGTGCTGTGTCCCCTCAGGGCTGGAATGTCTCCAGGGATGCAACCAAAACAGAACAAAATATTTTCCTGATGCTTAGACGGAGCCTTCTGCGTTTTGGTTTCTCCCTGTCGCCTCTGGTCCTGGCACCGGGCTCTGCTGGGAAGATCCTGGCTCCATCATCCTCATTCCTCCATCAGGTATTCATGCACTTGGGCAAGACCCCCACCCCAAGCATCCTCTTCTCTGGTCTCACACTGGGGAGCATGGAACTGGTCCAACACAGGCGAGAAATTCCCACAGGTATCTTAGGCCACTCACCAAATAAGCAACCCGCTCACATTTTAGCTGTTTAAAATAAGAAGGCTTGATACAGAAGGACAATAAAGGACATCAACTTCTTATTTTCATGAGTCTGAAACGGGAAAACCACCAGCAGGGCCCAGGCTCTCTGTTTTTCAGCCCATCAATGTTGCATGTGACAGGCAGGCTAAGGAGCGCTGCTCCTTCCCCAAACAGGGCTTCCCAAACTTAGTTTGCTGCAGCATCAGCATTGTAGAAGGGAACTTGCTCCTTTGTGCACAAATACACATTTTAACCTCAACACACTCCTTTGCAGTCCTCAGAATGTAAAACAGAGGCAGCTGTCTTTAGACAGCTCCTTGTGCACCAGCACAGCCACAGCTTCTGCTCGGCCCTGGCCACAGCTGTGACAGTCCTGGGCAGCGTAACTTCTCCTCACTGCCAACTTTCAATATGATTTTTCTTCCTCTTACTTATGGGAAAACAGAAGGCTCCTGAGGCCAGATGCTCTTCCCAGAACTAGAAAACTGCAACTGGAACCATGCCTTGTCCCGGCCACTGAAACCATTTGCCTGCTTGGGGCTTTGCGCACGGGCACGCTCGGTGGTTATGCAGGGAACGTACGGCGGGATGCGCGGGGGTGCGGAGTGCGCGGTGCGGGAACGCACGGGGGACAGTCATCAGGATGCGCGGGGAACACCCACAGGGATGCTGGGGGCTTGCGCGAGGGACGCGCAGTGAGTTGAGCGGGGGCAATGCTGCCGCCCGGTGGAGGTTGCGCACAGCTCTGCAGCCTGGGGACCGTGCATCCGTACCCTCCACCTTCCCTTTCCGAATCCAGCCTTTTTGGGGTGGAGAGTAGAGAGTGACGGTGCCTTGTCCCGGGCTGAGCAAGAGGTTCATGCCAAGGCCATGGAGGCAGCAGAGGTGCTGAGGGCTGAGATAACAAATCGCTATGATTAACAAACAATATTTGGGCTTGATTTGACTTTCCAGTGGGACCTGGGGGCAGGAAAGGGCACTGAAATACACTGCCTGAGCAGTCTCCTTTGCCTCCTTCTCATGCACTGAAACCACTGAGACCCAAAGTTCCCGAGCAGGACTCTTGCCTGGTGCATAGTTTAGAAGCACGGCTAGAGGTCATGCAATACCTTCCTGGTCCAGCTCTCTGCTGCAGCCGTGTCCTACAAGATCCAACTGTCTATGGCTTGCACCAGCCTAAAACCACATTCATCACTACCAATAGGAGTTAAACCATCCATCCCATCCAGGTAACTACGAACACGTAAAAGGAGTGACACAGAATCAAAGTGGTCAACAAATGCTGTAAGATGCTCATAGCAGCCCCTTGGTCCCCCTGTGCTTTCCCCTTGGTCACCCATGTCAGTGTGGTATCCCTGACCACACAAGCGGGTGGTGAATGGCTTGCCTAATCCTGGCAGAAACACAACATTTACATATCTAGACAATTGTCACACTATATTTCTGGGAAAGTAAGTTTTAAACCTCTGATGGTGATCATAGGAAGTGGGCTGACAGCCTTGCATGGCTTTGGTGGGAAAAAATCTCACTGGCCCTGGTGACTTTTTTGGAAATAGTGGGTCTCATCATCCCCGGTACCTGCTGGGGGCTGACAGCACTGATGTCAGATTTGCTGATTGTGGAGGAGGCGACCCGTATGGGTTCGCCAGTCTCAGGAGGAACATCGGCTTTTGATGTGACTTTGAGCTCTGCCCTTCCCAGGAAGGGCTCTGTTTGAATTGTCAACCTGTGTTCATAAGCTGTGCTGTGTGAGATAAACCCGATTATCTTTTGTGGCTGTGTGGGTTCTTTCTTGGGTATAACAGAGAAATCCTGAATGCTATTGTCCTGGGTTCAGCAATAGCAGTCATGTTTCTCCTTCGTGGTAGCTGGTGTGGTGCAGTGCAGTGTTTTGACTTCCAGCCTGGGAACAGTGCTGGTGATACCGATGTTTTTGGTTGTTGCTAAGTGATGTTTACCCTGACCAAGGACTCTGTGAGGCTCATGCTCTGCCAGGGAGGAGGGGAAGCTGTGAGGAAGCAGAGATGGGGCGCCTGACCCGGGCTAGCCAAGGAGGTATTCCATACCACAGCACCTCATGCCCAGGGTGGGGGTAACTGAGAGTTACCCGGAAGGACACGGCTTCCGGGTGGGACTCGTTTCTTGGCCGGTGGTATCGTATTCTCTTCCCTTGTTATTTTCCCTTATCATTGTTGTAGTTGGCGGTAGCGGTGATGATTTGTGTTGTACACTGGTCGCTGGACTGTTCTTGTCTCAACCCGCAGGAGTTGCACTCTTTCGGTCCTCCTCCCCGTTCCTCCAGGAGCGGGGAAGGGGAGAGCCTGGGGGAAAGGGGGGGCCCTCGATTGCTCTCAGCCCGGCACCACTCACTGGGAGTGAGTGAACAAGCTGTCTGGCTAGGGTTTAAACCATCTCGTGACCCTTGAGATGCTCTTTAGATATGGCCTGATCAGGGTAAATAAGTGTGGCCTGCAGTATCAGGGCATAGATGATCCCCCTGTACTGGACACTGGTAAGGCCACACCTCGAATCCTGTGTTCACTTCTGGGCCCCTCACTACAAGGAAGATATTGAGAGACTGGAGCGGGCCCAGAGATGGGCAACGGAGCTGGTGAAGGGCAATGGAGCACAGGTGTGATGAGGAACAGCTGAGGGAACTGGGAGGTTTAGTCTTGAGAAGAGAAGCTCAGGGGGGACCTCATCGCTCTCTACAGCTACCTGAAAGGAGGTTGTAGAGAGGTGGGGGTCTGTCTCTTCTCCAAAGTAACAAGCGACAGGATAAGTGGAAACGGCCTCAACCTGCACCAGGGGAGGTTTAGATTAGCTATTAGGGACAATTTCTTCACAGAGATGGTGTTCAGGCATTGGAACAGGCTTTCCAGGGCAGCGGTGGAGTCACCATGGCAGGGGGGTTGGAACTAGATGATCTTAAGGTCCTTTCCAACCCTAATTATTCTAAGTGTTCAAGAAATTGTATAGACAAGGCCCTCAGTGACATGGTTTAGTGGTGGCCTTGGCAGTGCTGGGGTAATGGATGGACTTGATAAGCTTAAAGGTCTTTTCCAACCTCGTTGATTCTATGATACTATGTTTCTAAAACACAGAGTTACAGTGTAGCTCTATGGAGGGGATGCAGAAGGCGCCAGGGGCACGTGTTCAGGGAGGTGGACATCTATTTATAGGAAAGAGGTGCCCTGTGGATACAGGTGGAGTAGAGCCCGTTGGAGTTGTTCCAGGACAGCCTGGCCTTTGGAAAGGGGTTTTGCTGCACAACAGCTCACACATCACCCTGCTGAGGCAAAGATGCCAGGGAGAGATGACATTATTATTCCAACTGAGACATTGCCCCTGCTGCACCCAGTGTTTGCTTTACGTCAATTGACCTCCACAGTGGTCAATATTTGCTTATAAAGGCTTCCACTTTCTGTCATTTCCGAGTGATCCCTTCCTTCCCTTGGTTATGCACTCACACAAGACCCCTACTCTAATATGGCCAAAAAACCTCATCGAGGACTTGTTGCTTTTAGCACTATGGTGGGGATTAACTGAATTAATCAAAAAGTCCTCTAAGAAAAAAAAACCCTTAAACATACGGTATTTTATTTTTAGAAACAAACTCAGCACATTTTCACTGAAATGCTAATGAAGGAAAAAACAACTCCATAATTAGATGGGGTTTGAGGGGAATTAAATTTAAATAAAATCACGTATCTGCTCAGGTCTGCCTCTTACCATCACATGCTATCCCATTTGCTTTCCATGGTACATAACACATGTGAGTCTTGCATTTCTTCATAAAATTATTTCTCATAGCAATGCCCCATGTAAGATTAGGAGGGAATCACAGCAACAGTCACTATCAGAAAAGGTGTGAATGTAACCTGCTCAAGTCCTTCCCAAAACTGCCAAGTTCATGATGTGGACATGAATGTATCTACATTTGCTTAGAAAAACATCACCCAGTCAGATGCTGGGTGTCAGGCGCAACTCGTGTTCCCCAAGGTTCACCACAACTGGGGCCAGTTCTGTTTAATGTCTTTGTCAATGGTCTGGACAGGGGATCGAGTGCACCCTCAGTAAATTTGCTGATGACACCAAGTTGGGTGGGAGTGTTGATCAGCTGAAGGATAGGAAGGCTCTGTACAGGGATCTGGACAAGCTGGATAGATGGGCTGTGGCCAATGGTATGAGGTTCAACTAGGCAAAGTGCTGGGTTGTGCACTGGGGTCAAAACAACCCACTGCAATGCTCCAAATCTGGGGAACAGTGACTGGAAAAGGACCTGGGGATACTGATTGATGGAGCTGAACTTGAACCAGCTTGTGCCCAGGTAGCCAAGAAGGTAAACAGCATCCTCACCTGTATCAGAAATAGCGTGGCCAGCAGGGCCAGGGCAGTGATGTTCCCCCTGTACTGGGCGCTGGTGAGGCCTCACCTCAAATCCAGTGGTCAGTTCTCTCGACAAGAGAGACATTGAAGGGCTGGAGCAGCTCCAGAGAAGGGTGACAGAGCTGGTGAAGGGCCTGGAACACAAGTGTGATGAGGAACGGCTGAGGGAACTGAGGCTGTTCAGCCTGGAGACGAGAAGGCTCAGGGGACATTGTTGCTCTCAACTACCTGAAAGGAGGTTGCAGTGAGGTGGGGGTCGGTCCCTCCCACCAAGTAACAAGTGATAGGACAAGAGGAAATGGCCTCAAGTTGCGCCAGGGGAGGTTTAGAACTGACACTAGGAAAAAAGTTTTCACCAAAAGGATTGTCAAACACGCAACAGACTGCCCAGGGCAGTGTTGGAATCACTGCCCTGGAGGTATTTAACAGATATGTAGACATGGCACTAAGGAGCATGGTTTAGTGGTGGCCTTGACACGGATAGGTTAATGGTTGAACTGCATGGTCTTGAGGGTCTTTTCCATACTGAACAATTATTTAATTCCATGAATCTAAAATTCTGTGAAAGATTAAGCATCTTTTCGGATAATCAGTCTGAAGCATGTGTTTATGCAAGCTGCTGATTGATAGCCCTTGAGGATAGGAATCTTCTATTTAGTAGCTGGTATGTGTTAGTGCTTACTAATACAACACCTACCATTTTATAAAAATGTAGATAAAAGATGGAAAAATGTCTCTTTGGTTTCTGGCCCCATCACTGAGATTTGCTGCATGAAGAGCAATACCAATAAATCTTGTGTTCCTGCCAGGATTAGGCAAGCCATTCGTGTCACTCCTTTTACCTGTTCGTAGTTACCTGGATGGGGTGGATGGTTTAACTCCTATTGGTAGTGATGAATGTGGTTTTAGGCTGGTGCAAGCCATAGACAGTTGGATCTTGTAGGACACGGCTGCAGCAGAGAGCTGGACCAGGAAGGTATTGCATGACCTCTAGCCGTGCTTCTAAACTATGCACCAGGCAAGAGCCCTGCTCTGGAACTTTGGGCCTCAGTGGTTTGTGCATGAGAAGGAGGCAAAGGAGACTGCTCAGCCAGAGTATTTCAGTGCCCTCTCCTGCTCCCAGCTCCCTCTGGAAAGTCAAATCAAACAGAACACTGTTTGTTAATTCATAGAAATATCATTGCTCTCAGCCTGCCAGTTTACAGGCAGCACAGACAGCTGCATTCTCAAGTTTTCTCTATGTTGCATCTGATAGGCAGGTGGATGAGCAATGAGTGGTGCCTTTCAGGGGCCTGTATTGGGATGAGCACTCTTTTAACATCTTCAT
>NW_026635882.1:0-19550 GCF_028554395.1 Pezoporus wallicus | reverse complement strand
TGCCCAGAATATAACTTGCTAGCGCCGATGGGGCAAGAAGAAACCGAGCAAACTGCCAGAAATAGGCAGGGCACGCCTTTTGCTCCAATTCCCTTAGGCCCACAGAAGCAAGGCAGGCTTTCTTCTGGATGAGCCCCCATTTGTGAAATACGAACTCACTCCTCTATATGAGATAACAAGGTTTTATTGAGGGACAAAGTCAATAAAGCAAAAGCAACAGCGCTGGGCGTGTGACCGTAGGCAGAGGCACATTGATTAGCATTTGTTACAGGATTATATACTTTTCCTCTTGCATTAGTCATATACATATTCATAATTCCCACATATAGGCGGGGGAATATTATAACTAGCTCCAGGAACTTATGCATAAGTCTCCTCTTCTTGGCGTCTGCGCACTGCTCTCCGGTGATTGTGGACAGGGTCTTGAGGATGAAGTAAGCAGACTTCGTCATGTGGGCAGGGGTCTTGAGGATGAAGTAAGCAGTCTTCCTCGTGGTGTACTTTTTCACCTTTGGCACAGTTGGATGCCTCAGTAATCCACACAACTAGCTGAAACCAGACATATCTGTAATTCTTTTGATAGCTGGCAAAGATTTAGAACAGTGTGACCTTCTATAAAATTTATTGCAGGATGGGCAGACAAGAGTATCCCAAGCTAACAGATGTTTGCAGGGCTCTCTCTCTAAACTAACTGATAAGTAGAAGGGTGATGTGAAATAATTTGTTCATATTTAGTGGGGCCACTAAATTCCACAGACTTGTAGCACAAACATTGTTCTTTATCTTCAACCTAAGTTAGACTAAAAGTACTTTAACCCTGTTTTCCAGGCACTAGTTTTTCTTATATCATGACCCCCAACCCTTTTCTTTTACCTTAACAAATTCTTTTGCTATGACAAAGTATTGTTTGTACGCTTTGGCTCCTCCCCAAATAATCCTGCTTTGGTTCTTCCCCAGAAATTTCTGCTTTAGAACTCCCCAGAAAACTTCCTACCCTTGGAGACCTTACTAGGTAGGGCTGGCCACTTCTTCTGATGTAGGCTGGCCCCCTGCGTCAGAATGAGCGTGCATTTTTGTTACTATAAAAGCCTGAGTCTCATGCAATGCAGAGAAGCAGAACTTCATACCATCCAGTTCAACATTCCCTCTGCGGGGACACCCGCTATGGTAGAGCCTGCCTCCTTGCACTGCGATGATGATTCTCAGAGCTGGTTTCCTGGTCATCTTCACAGAGTCCTAAGGGATGGTAAAATATCCACTCTTCAGAAATATCCTTTGCTGTATCTATTAGATTCTCTATATTTTTCGATATTAATAAAATAGTTGAGAGTTCCTTATTAGTGTATTGTTTGTCTCACCCAGAATCCTTGAACTCTGGAACAGAGGCCCTCCCAAGCATCCCTGTAGGCCCCCTTCTTATGCTGGAAGGCTGCTATGAGGTCTCCATGCAGACTTCTCTTCTCTAGGCTGAACAGCCTCAACTTTCTCAGACTGTCCTCATACGAGAGGTGCTCCAGACCCCTGATAATCCTCATAGGCCTCCTCTGGAATTTTTCCAACAGTTCCATGTCCTTTTTATGTTGAGGACACCAGAACTGTACAGAGTACTCCAAGTGAGGTCTCACAAGAGCAGAGTAGAGGGGCAGGATCACCACCTTCAACCTGCTGGTCAAGCTCCTTTTGATGTAGCCCAGGGTACGGTTGACTTTCTGGGCTGCGAGTGCACACTGCCAGCTCATGTTCATTTTCTCATCAACCAGCACCTCCAAGGCCTTCTCTGCAGGACTGCTCTGAATCTCTTTTCTGCCCAACCTGTAGCTGTGCCTGGGATTGCTCTGACCAAGGTGTAGGACCTTGCACTTGGCATGGTTAAGCTTCATAAGGTTGGCATCAGCCCACCTCACAAGTGTGTCAAGGTCCTTCTGGATGGCATTCCTTCCCCCCAGCATATCAACTGAACCACACAGCTTGGTGTCATCGGCAAACCTGCTGAGGGTGCACTCAATCCCACTGTCCGTGTCACCGACTAAGATGTTGAACAAGACCTGTCCCAACACCAGTCCCTGAGGGACACCACTGGTTACTGGTCTCCAACTGGACATTCAGCCATTGACCACAGCTCTTTGCATGCGGCCATCCAGCCAGTTCTTTATCCACCGAGTGGTCCATCTATCAAATTGATGTCTCTCCAATTTAGAGACAAGGACATCATGCGGGACAGCGTCAGATGCTTTGCACAAGTCCAGGTAGATGACATCAACTGCTCTACCCCTGTCCATCAGTTCTGTAGCCCCATCATAGAAGGCCGCCAAATTGGTCAGGCAGGATTTCCCCTTAGTGAAGCCATGCTGGCTGTCACCAAGCACCTCGTTGTTTTTCATGTGCCTTAAGATGCCTTCCAGTAGAATCTGCTCCAATATTTTGCCATGCACAGAGGTAAGACTGACTGGTCTGTAGTTCCCTGGGAATGCAAAACAGAAGGTAAAAGGTGCGTGCAATACCATAGCCGTTGCAAAATGCAGTATATTTTTGCTAAATAAATGGTGTGTTTGGCAAGGTGCTGGTATACTATGGCAGCTGCTCTAATAAGAACGAAGAATGATGTAAAAAAAAATAAAAAAATTGCTATACCAAAATTTCCTGCTCATACTGATAAGTCATTTATAGTCATTTCCACGTCCTTAAGTGATGAAAAGCAATGTGAAATGCTGCTATGTTTGTCATCATTTCCTGCATAGATTAATCAAAGCCTCTACATGCCAGGATTTGCTGAGTGTTGATTCAGAGAAATCTGCAGGAACTCGCCAACAAAGTTTAAGTTGAGAAGCAGGTATTCTTTATTGCGGCTCCGGGAGATACAGGGAATTGCTCCTCCTAGTGTGTCTCGTCCAAGAATCAACAAGACTGTGATTATATTGTCCTTAAACATACATATTCATTAGAGTACATACCTTACATCATACTTTTAGAGAATCCCTCCTGCATGCACACTAAAATGTGGTAGTGGGCTTTGGGACCCCTGGTGGTTATTTCTTCTTCACTTTGTTTTAGGATTGTTGTCATATCAGTAACCACCAGGGGTTCTGGCAAAGCTTATCATAGTAATTTACTTTTCCCTATACTTGCTAACAAAGCCTAACGTCCTTGAAGTTACTTATTTACAACCTTATTCTTCAATCAACCCCATTCTTCAATCCACCCTATTCTTCAATCAGCCCTATTCTTCAATCCCCCCTTTTCTTGTCATATTGCAAGTTCTTTTGCAATGGGTTATTTCATTCTTATTTAAAGTTTCCTGAAGTATTTCCCTGTTTTCCATTTGTCATAGTTCATCATGGATTGTTTGCAACACCAAAAGGAGCATTGGACCGTTATACATGTAATCAAAACCATTCCTGTTATTATCAATGCTTTAAAAAACCAACTGTCTCCATCAGGAGAGATTGGGTTCCCGTAATGTTAATTTTCCCCAGATTTCCTCAGATCCCCATGAGGTGTTATCCTTTGCCACCTCATGAAATATTTTAACTTGTTTCCGTATCTTATCTATTCCAATTTGTCTTAAATGGGATAGGGAGGCCAATTAAAGAAATACCCAATCTCTCTCCTGATTTAGGTAGCTGAGTACAGATCCAGCAGTCACTCTTGTTTAAGACACTAGCAACATTTTGTATCAATCTCAGATATCGATTTTGATTCCATGCTTCTACACCTATTATTATACAAGTCCAAATTATGATCGATGTAGTCTCATATGTGTGGGTCCTGAAGACTCGACACACCATACTCTTTTCTCGGTTCTGGCGCCGCCTTGATTCTTGAGTAATGTATCCAAGCAGGCTGTTCCTTTATCTTCACTCCTGTAAAGATAGTCTGTAATACCTGGTATGGTCTGCTCCACTTCTCTTCTAGGGGATCACCTGCAAAATTCGTAATAAAATCCCAGTCTCCTGGCTTAAAAGTATGAATAGGATAATCTAAACCTTTGGCCCTGGTCCCTAACACTCTGCCATTTATTTCTTCTAACTGTTTTCCCAAGTTTACCAAGAACTGTTGAAGATATCCTTCTACTTCTTGAAGGCTCTCTCCTTTAAACTGAGATTGATATGGCCTTCCATATAGAATCTCTAATGGGCTAATTCCTTCCTTTGAGGTTTTGTTCTGATTCTCAATAAGGCCAATGGTAATGCTTGATACCAATATAACTTAGTCTCTTGACAAATCTTCCCAAGCTGTTCTTTAATTAACTGATTCATTTTTTCCACTTGCCCACTGGCCTGAGGTCTATATGGAACACGTAATTGCCAATCTATTTCCAATTTCTTGCTGATTACTTGTGATAATTTTGCACTGAAATGTGTACCGCAGTCAGAGGATATAGTTGTTGGTACTCCAAAATGAGTTATTATTTCACTTAATAGCACCTTAATCACTTGTTTTGCATTATTTGCCCTGCAAGGGAATGCTTCTGGCCACCCTGTAAAAGTATCTGTCAATACCAACAAATATCGATAACCTCCTTTTCTCAGTAAATCAGAAAAATCTATTTGCCACCATTGTCCCATATAATTCCCTTTTCCAGTTGTCCCTACCTGATTCCTGTTTTCAGTCTTAGGGTTATTTTTCAGACATAGTTGACATTGTTTTGTCACTAATTACACTATGGTATAGAAATTTCTTCCTATGATCTGTTTGTTTAAATGTTTATACAAGGCATTACTTCCCAAATGAGTTTTGTTATGTTCTTCTTATATGAACTTCCATAATTGATTATAAGGGATCACTACTCACCCATCAGGTATTTTTATCCAACCCTTTTCATTTTCCTGTCCTTCCAAGTCTTCAATTAGTTTCATATCTTCTTTAGAGTACCTAGGTTTATTTTGCTCAATTACCAGTTTGCCATCAGGAATTAAGGACATAACCTCAACTCTTTCTGTTTCTGCCACCCCTTTAGCCTCACGATCAGCCAAATTGTTTCCAGTCTCTTGATCAGAGTTACCTTTTTGATGTCCTTTACAATGTATGATAGCCACTTCATTAGGTAATTGTACAGCTTCTAAGAATTGCAGAATTTCTTTTGCATGTTTAATTTGTCTTCCCTGGGTATTTGAAAGTCCTCGTTCTTTCCAAATTGCTCCATGTGCATGAACTACAGCAAAGGCATATTTGGAATGAGTTCGTATGTTTATCTTAGTCTTTGAGCCAAAACCCCCAGGGCTATTCCCTGTTTCTCATAGGAATATAGCCAAACGTGTTTAGTTATGTCTGGGAGCCCCAGAACTGGAGCTCTCATGAGTTCTGTCTTTAAACTTTAAACACTTCTTCAGCTTGATCTGTCTGTTTTAGAAAGGTTGGATTTTCTTTTAGCAGCTCCTGTAAGAGTCTTACCAAGCATCATAATCATGGATCCAGAGTCAACACCATCCTGTCATTCCCAGAAATGTCCGGAGATCTTTAACCGTTGATGGTCGTCGTGTTTGACAGATTGCTTCCTTCTTAGCTGCTCCAAGTTCTCCTTGTCCTCCTGTTATTTCCTATCCTAGATAAGATACTCCAGTTCGAATTAGTTGAGCCTTCAATTTAGATACCTGGTATCCATTTAGCCCTAGAAAGTTTAACAATTCTACAGTCCATTGAACACATTCTTTCTCAGTCTCAGTAGCAATTAACAGGTCGTCAGCATACTGTAGTAAAGTCTGTGTGGGTGCTTTCCAGGATTCTAATTCTCATGCCAATTGATTTCTGAAAATGGCCAGACTGTTCTTAAATCCCTGAGATAACACTGTCCAAGTGAGCTGTGTCCTCCTTCCTGTTTCAGGGTTTTCCCATTCAAAAGCAAATAAATTTTTACTTTCTTTGGCCAGGGACAGACAGAAAAATGCATCCTTTTAAGTCCAGAACGGTAAACCACTTCTGATTATTATTCAATTTGGTCAGTAAGGTATACGGACCAGTAAGGTATACGTATCCTCCACAATTTTGTTGGTTGCTATGACATCTTGAACTAATCTGTAACTTTTCCCATTGGATTTCTTTACTGGCAAGATAGGAGTATTATATTCCGATTCACATTCAATTAATCATATTTTAAAACATTATCAATTATTTCTTTGATTTCCTTCTCATCCTCCAGTTTTAAGGGATATTGTTTTATTCTAATTGGGCAGGCCTCCCTTTTATTTCTACTTTAACAGGCAAAGCATTTTTCCCTTACCTGGAACTTCAGATGCCCATACTCCCAGATATACCTGATTAAGGATTTCTTCTACTTCAGGGAGGTCCTCCTGTTTGCTTTTCTGTTGAATTAAAGATAAACTCAAGACTTCAGTTAATTGATTGGTTTTGACTCTTAATTCCATTTTGCCTTCTTTAAATGTTGCTTCTTGCCCTAATAAAGATTTTGGAGAATTTGGCATGCATAAAAATTTATGCATTCCTATTTGTTTTCCCAATTTATACTCTATAGGTTTTAGAAAGAATGCTTTTTTTTTTTGGTGGCCCATAGCTCCCACATCTGTAAAAAATTCTTTTCCCCTCTGATTAAACACTGAATAAGTTGCTTCTGTATCCCTTAAAAATTCCACTTCATTTTCTGTAGTCCCTAGCTTTAATTTAACCAGTGGATCTGCTAGGGTAGATTCCTCAGGTCCCTTTCAGTTTAGTTCTAATTCAGTCACCAAAAGCACTTTGTGGGTATTCCTTTTAGGGCAGTCTCACTTCCAACGTCCAAATTCCTTACAGTATGCACACTGATCCCTTCCCACAGGAGAATTTACTCTTTCACCTCTGCCTGACATTCCTCCTCTACCTCTGCCTTATCCTCTCACATTAGTCCCTCCCCCAGTTTCTACCTGCCCCAAAGCAGCCACCGTAGCTGTGGCTATAGCACACACGATTCAGCTTTTTCTTCTCTACATGTTCCTGACGCCTATATGCTCTCCACATTTCTTTAACATTCTCATGTCCTTCTGCTCTGTTGGCAGTGACATCAACCTCTTCCTCCTTATCAGTTGGGGTAGGTGCAGAGGGTGCTCCTCTCAGAGGTACCTGTGATACATAATCTTCCAACTTATCTTCCTGAGTAGTCTGTTTTTTTAACTTTAAACATCATTCCCCCAATATCACAGGCTGAACAACATCTCTCCAACTTAGTTTTCTGTTTTTCCCTGTCCTTTTCCAAAGCCAAAATTAGGGATCTGGCAGACCTATATTAATTTCGCTTTCCGTCTGTCACTCCAGGTGGTTTCTTACAGTGAAAAACGTATCTGCATACATCACTTCATCCCATTTTCCTTGTCATCTTAAAAATAACATTAATTGTAGCAACATATGATAATTCAAAGTCCCACTTTTGGGCCATTTTTTCTGATTCTCCAGGGTATATAATGGCCACCATTGGTTACTATATTTCATTAAAGTCTTTTTATTTACCAAGGGGGATCCTCCTAATTCTTTCCAATGAGCCAGAATACATCCCAAAGGACTCTTTTCTATTATTTCTCTGCTCCGTTTCCCATTATTTTCTTATACATGCTTTACACACACAGAGTCACATTGGATCCCAGAAATTCCACTCACTTCCTCACAATTTTGAAAACAAAGACAAAAACATACACCAAGTACACAAATACTAATTAGCAATATGATAAAAGCAAAAACATATGTCAAGTATGCAAATACTAATTAGCAGCACAATAAAAATAAAAACAGTTCGTCATTCATTATTTTCTCAAGCACAACATCAAATACCGGTTTCCAGAAATTGCATCAGATACCAGAAAAATAAAACCGTGTTCCCGCACATGACATCTCCTATTCCTTACGGAACAATTCAGAATGTATACCTGTATACCAAACGGACGCTAGCAGCCGGGTATACGCCTTTACCTACGAGATTTTCCTATCCTGATTTAGGGAAAGCTTTCTTATTCCTGCATACGCCTTACAGAATATTAACCACGTTCCTGCGTTTCTGCGTTGGATGTCTCCTACGCCTTATGGAACGCTAATTGGCATTCCTGCATAGGATGTCTCCTATGCCTTATGGAATGCCATAAAATAATCCAAAGAATATCTTTACAGTGATGGTGACGGTCCTTGCCTGCTCCCACAGTGATCTGAGTGAGTCAAGGGGTCCCTCAGAGGAAATTTGTCCCGGGGGCCCTAGGGAACCCTGTCCTCAGTGGGTCCTGCAGCCGAGCAGAGAGTGTCCCATCTGGGGTGCCAAATAGATTCAGAGAAATCTCCAGGAACTCGCCAACAAAGTTTTAAATTGACAAGCAGGTATTCTTTATTGCGGCGGCGGGAGACACAGGGGATTGCTCTTCCAAGCGTGTCTCTCCCAGGAATCAACCAGGTTGTGATTATATTGTCCTTAAACATACATATTCATTAGATTGCATACGTTGCATCATACTTTTAGAGAATGCTTCCTGTATGCACGCAAAAATGTGGTAGTGGGCTTTGGGACCCCTGGTGGTTATTTCTTCATCACTTTGTTTTAGTATCATTGCTGTATCAGTAACCACTAGGGGGTTCTGGCAAAGTTTATCATAGTAATTTCCTTTTCTCTATAGTTGCTAACAAAGCCTAACATCTTTGAAGTTACTTATTTACAACCCTATTCTTCAATCAACCCTATTCTTCAGTTGTGTTATTCTTTATGAAGAAGGGTAACTGTGCATTTACACTGTAATTTGTGTGATGCATTAACTTCTTAAGTTAGCATCCCACTCTTGTGCAATGCATTTGTTTCCAATAAATAGCTGCTACTACTGTACCTCTAATAATGTGGAAAATTCCAGTGAAGTAACAGGTCTTTGATTGGATGTGTTCCTCAGGTAATGTTGAACAGACTTTTCTTCCTTAACTATTGAAATAAAACTTTATATATATACATTGCTGAGAACAGCATGTTGTTTTCAGCAAGGCTTATATTTTAAGCTTACTCAGGAAATGTAAATGTAGTAAAATCACTTAGGTGTTTTTTCTGGCAGTGTTTTAAGAAAGTCAGACTATGTGGTTCGTAGAATGCTGTTAGTGGAGACTACCTGTCCTGGCTTCAGCAGTAGCAGTCATTTTTCTCCTTCTTAGTAGCTGGTGCAGTGCTGTGTTTTCGACTTTAGTCTGAGAACAATGCTTTGAATGCCAACGTTTTAGTTGTTGCTAAGTAATGCTTACTTCCATCAAGGACTTTTAGTCTCATGCTCTGCCAGGGAGGAGGGGAAGCTGGGAGGAAGCAGAGACAGGACACCTGACCCAAATTAGCCAAAGGGGTATTCCATACCACAGCATGTCATGCCCAGTATATAAACGGGGGAGTTACCTGGAAGGGCCAGATTGCTGCTTGGGCTGGCTCTCAGTAGGCAGGTAGTGAGCAACTGTATTTTCTCCCCTTGTTATTTCCCTTATCATTATTATTATTGGTGGTAGCAGTAGTAGTTTTGTGTTATACCTCAGTTACTGGACTGTTCTTATTTCAACCCATGGGAGTTACATTCTTTTGATTCTCCTCCCCATCCTTCCAGAGCAGGGGGAGGAAGAAGTGGGGGGAGTGAGTGAATAGCTGCATGGTTCTGAGTTACTGGCTGGGCTTAAACCATGGCATTACCTGATGCCAGAGCTATTTGAAGAACCAAAGCAGCTTTTTGATGACATTAGACTCCTTTTCTGTGAGTGCATAAATCCTTCCATTCTGTTTTTCTGGTTAAAGCATAGTAATTAGCTCATTCAGAATTGAGAAAATCAGGCCAGTTCTCCTAATTTGTGAATTAAAGGGAACTTCAAAAGGCTGAGGTCTGCTGGCTTTAAGAATGACTTCATGACCTTAAACCAGTACAGGTTCTTAACAAATCAAGTGTAAAGGCCTAATGTATTAGGAGGGACTTATTCCTGCTCTTCCATTTAGTACAGTTAAGGCAGTTTAGTTTGAACCAATTTGGAAGTGCTTTTTAAATTACTTCAGTTGATTTGTCTTGATCCAGATGAACCTGGATCCAAACAAGTAAAGACAATTGTGCCAGCTGGGATTTTCATATAGAAAGATGCACACAATATTAATTTACTTAAATCTGTATTAAGCTAATGGCCAGGTACTTTTTTTTTTTTTTTTTTTGCTTTTCTTATTAGCAAAGAGTAATAGAGTTAGTCTGAGGTCAGAGTGTAGCTGAACTCCTTGAACAGGCTTATTAAGTAAAGATGATGGATGATTTTGGTGTGCGTTCATGCTTCTTCAATATTCAAATTGTATTTAAATCGATGCCCCTTGATTCCCAGTCAGTATTTTCACTTGTTTTCATCCTACCAGTATAAAACATAGGAAATCATTGTCACCATTCTCTGTTTCCTGATTTAGAGCCTGTTCTTCTAATAATCTTTACCTTTCTATATGTACATACTGTGTGTACATGTATATAAACTATAATCTTTGTTTAAATATTGTTACTTGGGGGAAACCCCAATGATCTTATATCTAAAACTGTGCAAGCAGTGTCTTAAATGTGCTTTAGCTATCATGGGACAAGCAGCGCAGGGTTGTGGTTTTTTGTTTGGTTTTGTTTGTTTGCTTGTTTTTCATGTGTTTTTAATATCCTGCACTTAGCTTGAAAATAAAAGAAGAAAGATGCCACAGACTTCCTTTAGAAACATGATCTGCAAGTTATTAAAAACAATTCTAATGTAGATATTTTTTTCCTCCTAGGTTTTACCAAGAGACAGTACCTCTAATACTTAACTTGGATCATCTCTTGTTCATCAGCTTGAAAGTCATAACAGCCCTCAAAACTGACATTTGATCTGAAAGAAAAAGCTGTGACAAATGGACAATATGTCTATTACTAGCACACCAACAAGTAATGACGCTTGTCTGAGCATTGTTCACAGCTTGATGTGCCATCGACAAGGTGGAGAGAGTGAAACTTTTGCGAAACGTGCAATTGAAAGTTTAGTTAAAAAGCTAAAGGAGAAAAAAGATGAACTGGATTCTTTGATTACAGCTATAACCACAAATGGAGCTCATCCCAGCAAGTGTGTTACAATACAGAGAACACTGGATGGGAGGCTTCAGGTTAGTACAAGTGAAAATCAGATGTTTTCCTCCTAGCGAAGCTGGAGCAAAAGTGACACAGGGTCCTAGAGTGTTAAGGAAGAGTAGCTCTTCTCTTACATCCCCCTTTGTCCCCATTCATAGACACGTTTTGTGCCTGGAGCTCTGGATTCCCAAAAGGAGCAGAAGGTGTTGG
Organism: Pezoporus wallicus; assembly: GCF_028554395.1. Lineage (NCBI taxonomy): Eukaryota > Metazoa > Chordata > Aves > Psittaciformes > Psittacidae > Pezoporus > Pezoporus wallicus. The sequence continues at coordinate 8,307 of NW_026635882.1, read as the reverse complement.
ATCAGCTGTTCTAAATGAGTGTGTGTGGGGAAATAAAATGCAGGGTCACATAACAAATTTGTCTGTTTATCCTGGTATTTTCACTACAAGCTTCTGTTAGCTCTGTGTTGGTCAGCAGTGTGAAGACAGACCTGTGATCCCTTGCTAAGGTACTCCAAGGACTCTGCACTGAGGATATACGTTAGCCTTTCATCATCAGTACTTAGTACCTGTATAGCTTGGGTTGCGATTTCCTTGTTCTATGACAGATGTCGTGTTTGCTGGCTAGCTGTCTACCCTAGAAGCATTATTTTTTATTTTCAGTATAATGGATTGGTGTTCTTATACTTGTAAATTTCTTATAGTGTAGCTTACTGCCTTGTTCCTTCTCTTCTGGGGCAAAGCTCCATCATCATCCATAGTGGGGAAGGTGACCATACATACTATATTAAGCACAAATTCTGCTTCTGATGTTTTGTATCCAGTGTTTTTTCTTAAGAATCACACTGTTGACTTGACTGTAGCAAAACCATAATAGAAATTTTTCTGTCGAGTACAGAACTTGGGTAAACTGTATACCTTGTTGATTTTTTTTTTCCCTCCATATTTTGATGGAGAAAGGTTGTGGTGGTGTTTGTCCCCTTATAGCTTTGCTCCTTACTAAAGAAGGTAAAATGTCCTTCTTACAGCTTTGCTCCTTACTAAAAAAAAATAAAATATCTTTTAACTGTCCCAATCAACTTTTGTGTCTAACTCTTTAGGTGGCTGGTCGCAAGGGATTCCCTCATGTGATTTATGCTCGTCTTTGGAGGTGGCCTGATCTTCATAAAAATGAACTCAAGCATGTTAAATATTGTCAATATGCTTTTGACTTAAAATGTGACAGTGTCTGTGTAAATCCTTACCATTATGAGCGTGTAGTATCACCTGGCATTGGTAAGTAGACTCTTGATTTAAAATGGAACAGTGGGACTAAAATGTAAAATGTTTTCCTTTTGAGTGTAGAGAATACAGGCCTAAATTAGAAACATTAATTTTTTTTAATGATCTAATAATAAATTACTCTCTCATGCTCTTGTCCATCTTCTTCATGGAATTATTCTTTTACCTTTATTCTAAATTTGAAAGAACAGTTTGTGGCTTTTTGCTTAAGCCTTTCTGTTGGTTTGCACACAGTTCTTGCAGTTAATGTGTACCTTGGGAATAACTTGGCATTGAGATTTGTGATGGAAGGGGTATAATACGTAGAGTCTGTAGTACTAATTTATAAAGTCTGATAAACTTAATATTCAAACATAGCTGAAGATCTCTGTGTATATAATCCTCCACACCCCCTTTTCTTTTTTCTTTTTAAAGATCTCTCGGGACTGACACTACAGAGTTCTGGTAAGTAGTTCTGCTTACTGTTGCATTTCTCTGGGCACAAACTGTGTTAAACTCTTCAGTATGTATACAGTTTATTCCTGTGTATCTCCTTGGGAGGGAGTATAGAGAGCAGATGGAAATACATTTGTCTTTTTGGTTTTGGAAAACCAGAAAAGTAGCATATGAGAGGCAAGTATTAATAAATTCTTTAAAATGAGGCTTCAGCTTAGCTTGTAGGTATGTTCTGTTTTCATTGCCTGCTACTTAAAAACACCAAGAAAAAGGGAAAACAAAAACCTCACTCTTTTATTTAATAAGCATCATTTAACAAACACATGATAATATGTGCACCTGTATGATATACTAATTAATTGGATTGGGAATAATAGATGCCTATGTTTTAATAAGTAGTTTAACAAGAAAATAATAGAAATTCTGTAACTGCTATTGTAATTCTGCATGTCTGCGCTGTTAAATATAAGGTAGTGTTATAGTGTCTTTGTGAATTTGATTATTCTAGTCAATTTGGGAGCTGCTTAAAATTACTGAAGGAGTGAATGAAGTTTTTTGTGTTGTGCTCATGAATTACATTTTTCATAGGAGCTTTATTTTATTACTCTTATACTAGAAATTGGCTTGTTAGCTACTTCATTAACATATATTTAGGTGCTTGATGAAAAGCATGTTTTTCCTTTTTATTAACCATGTCCAATGACTCAATGATGGACTGGAAAACAAAACGTGGTTGGAGTCTACTACTGTGGGACTAAACTGCTTGTTTGATAGCAATCAGCAAAATAAACAGTTAGCTTTTCCATCCAGTTACACTTCAAAATTTCCTGCTGCTGACTTGAAGTGTTTATTTGTAATTTAGAGGAGTGCTGTAGCAATGTTTAGATAGGTTAAATACTCCCCCAGTAGTTTTAATATCATTGCTGTTCCTTAAAAGTAGGAGTGTGACTTGTAGTTAAATCCTGAAAATAGATTTGCTTTGCATGTTTAACCGTTTGCTTCTTCACAGCTCCATCAAGCATGCTGGTGAAAGATGAATACGTTAATGACTACGAGGGGCAGCTGTCATTGTCTTCTGCCGAAAGCCATTCAGTCCAAACCATCCAGCATCCACCAAGTAACAGAGCATCTACTGAGCCTTATAGCACCCCAGCCATGTTAGCTTCTGCTGAGGCTAGCACTACCAGCACCACTAATTATCCCAACATTCCTGTGGCTTCAACAAGTAAGATTGTCAAGATTATATGAAGTACTAAACTGAAAATGTGATGGATCAAAGAGAAAGTGTATGTCAGTATGATCTGAGCAGTCTCGTAAGCATTAACATAAGGTTTTGACTTGGAGTATAATTTGAGTAATTTTTCCTGGTGACCTAGTCTTTTTTTAATGAGACTGACACTGCACGAGTGTTACAAGCCTATTTAGATATTCCAAAGATTGAGTGATACCATGTTAAAACAACTGACTGCTGACATAACATTATGGCTATTATTTGAACAACTGCTTTAGGAATGGAAAAAAATTATTATTCTATTACAACAGCAACCAGGACAACAAACATGTATATTGTTAGGTGGCAGTATCGAGAGGTTTTCAGACAAATCTTTAGTGTTCCAGAGCTAACAAAATCAGTCTTTGAGTATTAACTTTAAGGGCTTCTACAAGAATATCAGCAGCAAAAGGAAGATAAGGGAAAATGTGGGGCTGCTGCTGAATCAGGTGGGTGTCCTGGTATCAGAAGACAAGGAGAAGGTGGAATTGCTGAATGTCTTCTTTGGCTCAGTCTTCACCGCTAAGAACGGCCGTCAGGAGTCCCAGACCTTGGAGGTTAGAGATGAAGGCCAGAGAAAGGAAGAATTTCCCCTGGAAGACTTCCCCCTGGTTGTACAGAGTTGGGTTAGGGAGAGGCTAGACAGACTTAACACCCATAAATCCATGGGCCCTGATGGAATGCACCCATGGGTGTCGAGGGAGCTGGCAGATGTTGCTCTGCCTCTCTCCATCATCTTTGAAAAATCATGGAGAATGGGAGAGGTGCCCAATGACTGGAGGAAGGCCAATGTCACTCCCATCTTCAAAAAGGGTAAGAAGGGAAGGACCTGGGAAACTACCGTCCAGTCAGCATAATCTCCATCCCTGGAAAGGTGATGGAACAGGTCATTCTGGAGGTCGTCACCAAGCATGAAGAAGGCGGTGGCCATCAGTAGTAGTCAGCATGGGTTCACCAAGGGGAGATCTTGCTTGAACAATCTAATAGCCTTTTATAATGACATGGCAGGATGGGTTGATGAGGGGAGAGCAGTGGATATTATCTACCTTGACTTCAGCAAGGCTTTTGACACTGTCTCCATTAACATCCTCCTAGGTAAGCTTAGGAAATGTGGGTTAGATGAATAGACAGTGAGGTGGATTGAGTACTGGCTGAATGGCAGAGTTCAGTGGGTCGTGATCAATGGAGTAGAATCCAGTTGGAGGCCTGTAGTCAGTGGTGTTCCCCAGGGATCAATATTGGGTCTGGTCTTATTCAACTTGTTTATCAGTGACCTGGATGAAGGGCTAAAGTGTACCCTCGGCAAGCTTGATGATGACATGAAGCTGGGGGAGTAGCTGATAAACCTGAAGGCTGTGCTATCTTTTAGTGGGACCTTGACAGGCTGGAGAAGTGGCAGAGAGGCACCTAATGAGGTTCAACAAGGGCAAGTGTAGGGTACTGCACCTGGGGAGGAAGAGCCCCAAGTACCAGTACAGGTTGGGGGCTGACCTACTAGAGAGCAGTTCAGATGAGAAGGACCTGGAAGTATTGGTCGATGACAAGATGACTATGAGCTGGCAGTGTGCCCTTTTGGCCAGGAGGGCCAATAGTATCCTGGGGTGCATTGGGAGAAGTGTGGCCAGCAGGTCAAGGGAGGTGATCCTCCCCCTCTACTCGATCCTGGTGAGGTCACATCTGGAGGCCTGTGTTCATTTCTGGGCTCTTCAGTACAAGACAAGGAGCTACTGGAGAGGGTCCAGTAGGAGGCCACAAGGATGATCATGGGTTTGGAGCATCTCTCTTATGATGAGAGATTGCAGGAGCTGGGCCTGTTGAGTCTAGAGAAGACTGAGAGGGGATCTCATTAGTGCCATGAACTAAAACACAAGAAGTTTCACCTCAACATGAAGAACTTCTTTATACTGAGGGTGGCAGAGCACTGGAACAGGCTGCCCAGGAGGATCATGGAGTCTCCCTCTCTGGAGGCATTCCAAACCCGCTTGGATGCTTTCTTGTGTAACCCGTTCTAGGTGGCCCTGCCTTGGCCAGGGGGTTGCACTAGATGATCTCCAGAGGTCCCTTCCAAGTCTCATGAGTCTGTGATTTTTATAATGGCCCACTGTACTACCAGAGTGACAACCCTAATTAATATTTTCTGTGTGTATTTGGTACAAGTGGAAGAGTCTGGTTTACCAACAACAAACCTCACTCTTCATTCCAGCAGGACATTAAAGCAGTTACGTACACAGTGTCCTGCAGCCCTAATGTAGGGAAGCCAAACAGTTTGGAGAGGGGTTTCACACACTCTTTGTCACTTTAACGTCAAAGATGTGTGAATATAATGGATTTCATCTTAGCAAATTTGAATTATGGTAGCATGGTGTTTTGAGAATGTTATTTAAGTTTAGCTGACTATTTTGCTGAAACTAATGATGGTTTATGCCAAGTGTTGTGGTTTAAGCCCAGCCGGTAACTCAGAACTCAGCTGTTCATTCACTCTCCCCCTTCTTCCTCCCTGCTCCCGGAGGGATGGGGAGGAGAATCAAAAGAATGTAAATCCCACAGGCTGAGATAAGAACGGTCCAGTAACTAAGGTATAATACAAAACTACTACTGCTACCGCCAATAATAATAATGATAAGGGAAATAACAAGGGAAGAGAATACAACTGCTCACCACCCGCCGACTGACACCCAGCCCGACCGGAGCAGCAATCTGAGCCTTCCAGGTAACTCCCCCCAGTTTCTATACTGGGCATGATGTGCTGTGGTATGCAATACCCCTTTGGCTATTTTGGGTCAGGTGTCCTGTCTCTGCTTCCTCAAGGCTTTCCCTCCTCACTGGCAGAGCACGAGACTGAAAAAGTCCTTAATCGAAGTAAACATTACTTATCAACAACTAAAAATACATGATAATACACCAATGTGATAATACACCAATGTTCTCAGACTAAAGTCGAAAACACAGCACTGCACCAGCTACTAAGGAGAAAAATGCCTGCTACAGATGAACCCAGGACACCAAGCTAAGATATGATGTCTCTCTCCAGCAGGGAGAACAGGATAGGTGGTTTAATTTTATTGCCTTTGTATAACAGTTTATAGTCAGTAACTTTTTTTCATCAGTGCTATAATTGTTGGGAGCCCAGTGGACAGGAAAAAGCTTGGATTTTAGGTTTTAGTTCAAGTTTTCAAGTGTGTGAAGTTCTGCTAGCTACACCAGTCTGAGAGTGCAAATGTACTTGTGAAACTCCTGATCAGTTTAGTGTTAGTGGCTGATTTGAAGCCTTTTAAAATCAAATTCTGTTAACCTTTTCTGAAATATCTGTACTTTTACTTTAAAGCTTAGACAATTCTTTAAATATTCATTTGGGAGGAAAAACAACAAACCAACAACCCAGCAACTTTCTCAGGAAGGAGTCCAGTGATGTGTGCAGCCCTGTTCAAGCGCTATTTTAAAATACCATTCAGTATATTTCTAAGGAATGTAAATTTAAGTGAGTGTCTTCCTTAGGAACAGTAGTTACAACATGCTGAAAATAATCAAATTAATGGACCTACTCTTGGCCTGTTTGGATTCATACCAAATCTACTCCAGCTATGTTATTCAATAAAACCTGTGACATCTCTTCTTTCCTTTTAAGCTGAAAAGAGATGTGAGCGACACAAAGATGCGGTTGATGAACAGAGTTCTCTGCATACTTGTAAAATATTAAGGATGTCAGAGTCAAAATTAGCTGATGCAGAGCATGTTGCTTCAAATTTCCTAAGACACTCTGGTAGATGGAAAAAAATACTGAAACCAAACTTGTAGGAACTGTGTCATGCAGTACCCTTAGTTGGGTGCATTTTACTACCCAGTAGTGCTGAGCTCACTCTTCTTAATTGAAATTGTTGAATGTTCACAAATAGGTAGTCTTCTTTTACCAGGTCAACCTATCAGTATATTGACAGGTAGCCATAGTGATGGACTCTTAGAGATTGCTTCAGGGCCTCAGCCAGGAACTCCGCAGAATGGGTTTACAGCTCAGCCAGCTACTTACCATCACAGTGAGTATATACATATGTGCACTCTTAGTTTTCTAAAACCAGTTTCCAAATGTTCAGGTGAAATAGAGGATTAGAAGTGAGATGTGGAAAAACTCCCTTAACCAACTGCTCCTTTCTCTTTCTAGATAGTACTACAACTTGGACTGGGAGTCGGACAGCAGCCTACACACCTACCATGCCTCACCACCAGAATGGCCATCTTCAGCATCATCCACCTATGCATCCTGGACATTACTGTAAGTAGTACAGATTTTCACATCGCTTACTTTGTTTTCTGTTTTGTTGAATCATCCCTTGTGATGATTCCTTACCCCCAAATCCTTTTCTGTTACAGAACTACCATTACTGTGTTTAGTATATTCTGACAAATAAATATCAGAGCTTAATAGACTACTTTCCTCTGTTAAAGCAGCAGAGATTAGAAATCCAGGTAGCTATAGTGATACCATCTATATTATAGATGTCTTACTATCTAACAAAATTATAATTTCCCTTCTAAACCTGTTTTTAAAGCTTTGCAATCTTGTATTTCCTTTGTGGCAAATGAAGTTGATTCGGAATATGGTGTTTGGATATTTTTCTTTTAAGTATATGCATTATAAGAGTATTATGCAAAAAAACTCCCACCCAAATCCAAGCTTTTCTAAATTTTGTGGCAAAAGGCTAAACAGTTCTTTATTTCCTAATACAGTATTTAAAAAGATCACCTGTTTGCAGCCGCCTTTGTTAGTGGAGGGGAGAATGCACTGAGAGTTAATGTTAGAATGACTTTTCACCTTGTCTCTTCCCAAGAAAATTGTAGTTTAGATATGGTTATTAAGTTCCGTTATTTTGTTCTGTTAGGATCCCACTTAATTTATCTTACATTTTGGAAGTACCAGAATGTAAACCTTTAGTGGTGTTGTAGATATTCTATAAATGCTTCTGAGGGCATGTGTCTGCATAATTAATATTTGTAACTGGCTGGTGATACCACAAAGAGCTTATCTTGGCTGCTGCCATTTTTCACTTCAGATAGTTGCATGTTTTGACACCTACCAATGTTGTGCCTGTTTGCACATCTTATTGCAGAAGCCGCTGTTATAATACTATGTTTAAGTCTTATGTTTTTGTTTTCTGCTGTCTTGTCGTGGTTTAAACCCACTCAGGTAACTTGTTCACTCACTCCCAGTGAGTGGTGCCGAGCTGACAACAATCGAGGTCCGTGTCCGTCTCCCCCCCCCCCCAGCCCCGCACCGGGGCTCTCCCCTTCCCCGCTCCCGGAGGAACGGGGAGGAGGATCGAGAGAGTGCAACTCCTACGGGTTGAGACAAGAACAGTCCAGCAACAAATCACCACAGCTACTATCAACTATAACAATGATAAGGGAAAATAACAAGGGAAGAGAATACGATACCACCGGCCAAGAAAACGAGTTCCACCCGGAAGCCCCAGTCCTTCCGGGTAACTCCCAGTTACCCCCCCACCCCGGGCATGACGTGCTGTGGTATGGAATACCTCCCCGGCTAGCCCGGGTCAGGCGCCCCGTCTCTGCTTCCTCACAGCTTCCCCTCTTCCCTGGCAGAGCATGAGCCTCACAGAGTCCTTGGTCAGGGTAAACATCACTTAGCAACAACCGAAAACATCGGCTTCACCAACACTGGAAGGTGT